>NW_022196906.1:92106692-92126960 GCF_008632895.1 Mastomys coucha | reverse complement strand
GGCCTCGAACTCAGAAATCCGCCTGCCTCTGCCTCCCAAGTGTTGGGATTAAAGGCGTGCGCCACCATACCCGGCATTAAGCTATCATTTCTAATGTCTCTTTTTGTACCAAGAAAGCAATAATGTAGTACCTCAGGAATTTAACAAAATCTTACTGGCTCATTTACCAAGGTACACTGGAAAACCAACAGTGACTAACTTACAAGAACTGTTGAGGCCACGTGGCCTCCCAGGTTAGGCAAAGCTGGGTGCCACACAGATGCCACACAGATGCATGGCTGCTACCAGGTGACTATGGCATGAACAGAGCAAGCTGAGCATGCAGTCTCTAAGACAGCAGAAAAATGTACAAAATCTTTTGAGTCATCAACAAATCCAAGGATATGTGGAGCGGCAAAGGAAGCCAGCTGCAGAACCTCCATGACTGAGTACCACATGAGGTGCTTGGCGGGACAAATGGCAAGAAAAGTCAACTCACACCCCACGAGCTAAACAAAAGAGCAGAAAAGCTGCCTTCTCAGACCACAGAGGTGCTACATCTAAGAAAGCAACAGCTAACACTGAGATGGTTCTTTGTGAGTGAGAAACAACTGCCTAACGTTTTACTCCTACTCCGAGTTCTCTCTTCACACAAAGGTCACAACAGTGATCATCCATTCAGAGTAGTAAATCAAGGCTCAGTGTGCCTAAGACTTGCTAGTAAATTAGCTTTAAATAATAAAACACTGTTGTTGTTTTAAAACTTTGACCTGCTACCCACCTCCAGGAGAGTCCAATACTTCCTTATCCGAAATGTAAGAACACTGGATTCACCCAAGGTAGAGCAGCCATGTGACAGTGCTCTTGCCACTCTCAATACACATGAATGGCAGCTAACTCTGCCACTGGTGACAGAGCGGGAAACAAGCAGAGCAGAAGCCGGTACTAACGCTACCTACGTCAATGTTGCTGTACTTAAATACCACATATAATATGCACAGAAGAACTTCTCCCACAGGCAGCACCCACACAAACCTAGTTCCTGAAGATAAAGCACTCCATCCTGCTTTGAGAAGCAATCCACACACAGCTGCTTGGACTCTGGGGTTTCTTTCATTACTAGTGCTGGCATTTTACAGCTTTTATTGCTAATGAACTCCTTTCAAAAATCTTACCTGAGTTTCATGATTCCAAACACACACACTGCCATTGTAAAGACTAGCCAACATCCATGGCTCTGTCGGATGCAAATCCACACTCTTAACCCGATCAGACCTAGCAGTTAGCTTTCTCTTGATGTCAAGTCGAAGAGGCTAAGGGGAAAAAGACAACTGATGATTAAAATTAAATTCTTAAGCCAAATAAAATATGCTTGAAACAGTGTAAAGAGGCTTATGAAAAATTCTGTTTTAACTTTGCTAAATTGTGAATAATTTCAAGTTTAAAGCACCTATATTAATCCCATTAACAAAAATGGGGTATTTTTTTAAGTTTGTATTTACAGAGGTGGTTTTCTAATTTTACTTATCCTGACTTCTTTCTTTCTTTTTTTTTTAAGATTTATTTATTTTATGTGTATGAGTACACTGTAGCTGTACAGATGACCGTGAGCTATCATGTGTGTGGCTGCTGGGATTTGAACTCAGGACCTCTGCCGGCCCCGCTTCCTCCGGCATAATTCACTGTAGCTGTCTTCAGACGCATCAGAAGAGGGCGTCAGATCTCATTATGGGTGGTTGTGAGCCACCATGTGGTTGCTGGGATCTGAACTTAGGACCTTCAGAAGAGCAGTCAGTGCTCTTACCCACTGAGCTATCTCACCAGCCCCCTGACCTCTTTCTTTACACCCTTAAATTTTATGAGGGTTTCAAGGGATAATGTTTTATATTTATGTGAATATTTTCAATTTTATTTTTTTTAGAGGACCGTTATATCTGGCTATGTCTCCAGTATGTTGTAGTATACTGATTTGGTTGAGATGTAACAAAACAACCACCATCTGGCCTCAAACACATACAGTTAGGAAGCAGAATATATAAGCCATTTTTGGAGAATGGGAAGTTCTGCTTTGATGCTGCCGGAGAAGCAGGGGCTCCTTAGAGAACACTTGTACTGTGGGATCTGAAGCCTTAGCTAAATTAAAATCCACTAGTCTATCCTACACTTTGCAGATTCTTAGCTCCTGCTTGGTTTCTATAACAGAATACATTGGTCATTTAGGAAATGATGGTTCACTGAGTTACACAGATCCACAATGACAACAAATTTTATTACCCTTAATCAAAAGTCACATTTATTAATACCACTTCCTACTTTAACTGACAAGTCTTTGAATATCAGAAATACATGAAGTTCAGTCTCAAAAATTCAAATTTACATTTGAAGATTAGAATTCTATCATCAGTAACAAACATGGTCAGGGACCAGCTAACATCTTTCAGTTATCCGGCCATGTCTACTAAATATATCTGAGTAAGCAGTTTCTGAACCATCATTTCAAATAAAGCTTGCAACCTGAACCTTTATCTATATTAAAGTGCCTTTTCCACCAGCCACATGTTACTTTACAAGTATTTTATGCATCCTTATTTCATAATACTAGTACAGAATCTTTAGAAGCTGCCTCCTAAGGCGTAGAAATTGACAGCATTAATAACATTTTACTGTTTCACCCACAGTGCTCTCACTTAAAACCTGGCTTCTTACAAATAAATAAGTGTCTGGAGACCAGAACACGTTATCAGGCTGGATGTGGTGGTGTACTCCTGTAATTTCAGCACTCTGGGCCCTGAAAAAGTAGACTGTGAGTTCAAGGTCAGCCTGAGCTATAAGGAAAAACTGTCTCAAAAAGAATGTATCACCAGCACATTCTGGCATTGGTGCAGCAGCATGGTTACCTTCCATCAGTGCAAATATAAACCTAGCGGGAAGGTCAACGGCATCTTACTATTGGTACAACTTCTGATCTGTGACTTCCTGAAACAGTAAGGGACCTCTAAGGAACTTCAGAAGATACTTCTAAAACACCCAGTTTATAGATAAGTAAATAAATTTAAAATATCAACTAAATCACAATTTCATGTCCATGCATTAGTGTTGTACTAGAATATGTTGTAAAAACATGCCATTCACGAAGCTGTAGTAATCCTAAACCATAATATTAAATGAGCTCTTTAAAAATAATCAGATGGGGAGGGCATTTAAACTGTAGGCAAGTAATAATGTCTGATCAATAAAGGTTTACTTATGTTCATAAAGGCCTTTTGAATTTACAGAAACATACTGAAAAATAGAACAATTCTAAACAAAATTAAGCCATAAAATAGCAATAGTTTAAAACTGCCCCTTTCCAGTCAGACTCCTTATTTGAACCACAGAACAGAAAATGATGTGAGCGAGTGACTGTGTTCTGCTTCTCCCAGGATGCCATCACAGAAGACAAGTTAATTCATTAGACAATGAAGTTCTGGAGCACTCTCTCTTCTTCCACTCTGTCTTGTAGCTCATTTAAAATGGACTTTCCCTGCAATAATCTGAAGCCACTGTCAGGATGAGTTACTGTGCTAGTGTCTCTGCTGTTCCGTAACAATCATGAATTCAACAGAAATTTAAGGTTGCGTCTCAGCACAAAGTGAGGATCCAGCAGAGGCAACATCCCAAAACAAACACCCAACAAGGCTCTTAATCACCTCTTTCTGTGTCTCTGTCAAATGTAGGTCACTGTCTACTTCTAGCTGTTCTTCAATGTTTGCCTTCCTCACTTCCAAAACCAGCTTTGGGGCCCATGTTCTAACTCTTCAGTTCTCACAAGAACACCTCTACTGTCATGTGGTCCTGCCCATCTCTAACATACTCAAGCCACCAGCTGTGAATCACATACTAATTTTAGGGACGCAAACCTTTTCAATAATTTCTTAATTTCTGGCACACAAATTACTGTCACAAATTTTAACTTCTCCCTCTCATCTTCGAATCAACAACAAGCAGGAAATATATTATGCCAGGAGCCATAGTGGGATCTTCAACATAACATAAGCCACCACATTCAAGTACGTGAGTGTGGATTTTGTGTGTGTGTGTGTGTATAAAATAGGATTGTTAGGATAAATCCTAACAATGTTTTAAATTGACTTTTTCAAAATGGCCAGGGATCTCTGAACTACCTAGTATAGCTGCACATACTCCAAAGCAAAGATACCCATTTTAAAATGTCCATTACTGCAGGCAAGAGCTCCGGTAGTCATACTTACCATCTCAGTCATGATTTCTTTTTAAAGATATCACACCAGGTCTTAGATGATTAAAGTACTGGCACTGCATCCTCAACTCCAGACTTAGTTTAAATGTCACTGCCACTATTACACCCTTTCTGATTGGCCTAGCCAGAGGATTCTTCCCCGTTTACAGTACATCCACGTACACAGCTCTTCTGTTGTGGAGTGGATTATCTCTTAAGGGCAGGCTCAATGCTTATCCAGTTCTTTTTCTCCACACCATATTTATTTGGGAACAGCAGAAGAACAGGTAGGATAATTGAGGTCCACAGTCTTGCTACAAAGCCTCAGCTGTAGCACTCAAGTCAGATACACGGTAGTAAGTTTAATTAACACCCCCCCAGGTTTGGCTTGTATAATCAGGGATAATAATAATATCTCTTTTAAGAGTTCCAAGATTTAAAATCAGAGTTCAGTTAGAGCAGAGCAAGGCTTATAGTAACCACCATAAACATTACTCATAATTATCTACAGGCTTCGATTACAATCAGCTGGTAAATGTTTAGCAAAATGCAGGACAGTGACAGTGAGTGAGCAAATAAATAAATTCATGTTTTGTACTTTTTACTCGAGACTTAAAATACAGCCATCTTTTGGTTGTCTGCACATGGTTCCAGTACCCTCCACCAAGCCAGAACCCTCAAGTTCAGTTATATAAGTGCTTATAATCTACCCATTGCCCCGTCACCTCTAGATTAGTTAGAACAGGGTCAAAGTTGTAAAGAGCTGTTGTATACTATTACAAGAAAAAAAAAATGACAGCACGTATTCACACAGCAGTTTTCCCCAAACGTCTTCCACCAGCTCATTCTGTGGGTATGGAACTCATAAATATTGAAGAATGAAAGCAAGATTTCACTACTGGAATTATGTTTCAGAATGAAATTAGGCAGATCTAAGGGTTTTTCCCAAAAACGTCATCCTCTGTGAGCACAGAAGGCCCAATCAACACCAGCTAGAACCCGACGAACTGGGCCGCCAAAGCATTTGATATTCCACCTCTGAGTCCATATACAATTCACTTTGTGTTTTTTTTTTATTTCTCTCTCTCTCTCTCTGCATAAGTTTGCAATTTGGTGTCTGCACACTACCAAACACCGCGCGCAACCTGGATGCTGGATTAGCAACCACCAGCTCAATGACAGATGGAGTGACTTTGTCAAAGTTGCTTTTGGCGTCCGATTCCTGCTTCTAGCATTTACTCGCACTATTGGACCCAGTGCAGATTGCAGGTGCACCAACAGGCGCCCTGGCTGCCAGGACAGTCGGGGGCCGCTCACTCGCAGGCACCCAATTACACTACGGTGTACCCACGGCAGCCTCCCGGTCCGGCCTTCTTCCTCCCAGGACTCCAACGGGACCGGAGGACCCCGCCAGGCCGCAGCCGCAGCCGCAGCCGCAACAGCGCGGACCGCTTCTAACTACAGCTCCTAGCCCGGAAGCCCCGGGAACCCGCCGCAGCCGGTGGGCTCCGCTCTCTATCCGGTGAGGCCCGACCTACCATGGCTCCGACTGTCCGAGCCCCCAGGCTCCGGGCAACACTCCAGTACTCAGGAACCCACCGACCCGTGGACCAGCCGACCCACTGACGTGGAACTTCCGGGAAGTGGCTCTCGCGACACTCGGAGCCAGGCTCTGCGCCTGCGCGCAAACCCTCTGGAAGGCGGTGTTTGCGTGGTCCCGCCCCAGTTTCCTAGGTAACGCGGCCTTCCGCGTCTCCTGCTGCTGAGCTGGCTGCTGCGTGTAATGCTGTGGATAGGGCTAGGGCGGTGACTAGCGGCGATCGTGGGTGCTCACCTTCGGACAGGTTCAGAAAGCCAAGAAGATGGAGCGCGGTGCTGGGTTCCTGCTGAACGCCGGCAGCAGTGGAGGGACCCGGAAGCTCTATCCGAACCGCGTGAGCCTCTGGCAGAGAAAAGAAGGCTCTAGAACAGTGTACGCCAGCGGGCTCCGGAACGGGGCCCAGAGCGGTGTCTGGGTCTTGGGTGATACCAAACGAGGCGGAAAAGATGTGGGTGTGTCTCCCGTCTTTGAGGCTCCTCAGAGTCCAAAGAGCTCCGAGACCTTGATTCTGGAGCCTCCCAGAGGCAGTCGAGTGATTGCCTTTCAAAGAGCATCCGCCGGGTCTTTTGTGTGGTTATGTACCTTCAGCTGACTGTACCGACACATCCATCACACAGGAGTCGTTTCCATTTTATTGATTAGGAATGTAAGGCTCAAGGAACTTGGGATTACTGGCCAAGATGGCATAGTAAGTAGTGTTGTTAAGATCTGAGTTCAGGGAGGGATATACCCTGGGAGCCCCGTGCACTAGGTGCTACACCCAAATAGCTCTTTAATAAATTTCTTGGATTTCAAAAAAATATCATGCCCTAGGGATTGCCAGGAAAAGTGCAAATGCATTGTGTACCGATTTCACACGCATACACTTTTTAAAAAGATAATGCTATGAAACAAACCGAACTTGCCCTTGCCTGCTTATAAATCTCTCGTGGGAGAAAAGCCTAGGTTTCCAGAAAGGAATTGTCTAGCCCGAGAGAGGTAAGGATGAGTTTTCAGTATGTAGTTCCTGGCTCTTGGGAGATTTATGGGTTTCAATTTTTCATATACAAAAAGTCAGGTCTCCAAAGATCCACTTTTACTCTACTGTCTCAGTAAAAACAAGTTTTCTCTCAGTAATGAGAATTTTACATAATTGAGATGAATAATCACATAATTGCATACTGTACAGCAACAAACTGCAAAAATTAGTTGAAACTTTTTAAAATGTGAACTACATGTAGTATGGGAGAATAACTGGGCTTCTATTATTTTTGATTCCTTAATTCTTTTGCATTTTTGATTTGACACAGTACCAGTAAATATAAAATAAAATAATATCTCCATTCCACAGAACTTGTTGCTAATACTTAAATCTATATAACATCTGGCCTCAAAGATTATGTAGTTTACCTGTTAGAGAGTTAAGCCCCCAAGTGCTGTGCTCATTTTGTATCTCTCCATCTTTTTTGCCGCAGTTCACCAACATCAAGTTCTGTAATGGTGACTATGATCAATTCTTAGCCAGGCCACAGACCTTTAAGACCTAGGAATTCAATACCTGTTTCTGCAAGACTCTCTCTCTCTCTCTCTCTCTCTCTCTCTCTCTCTCTCTCTCTCTCTCTCTCTCTCTCTCCTTTTAAAACTTATGTACTGAATTTCTGCTATATGAAAAGTTATGCTAGGTACTACCTTAAGAGAATGCCTCTAAAACTCTGGACTTGGGTTTTAACTGAAAGAAATTTCAAGAAAATAATCAAATACTTAACACATAAACACACACACACACATCCCTTAAGTGTTCAATTGTGGGCTTAAAACAAAATCTCTTGTTTACTCTGACTTAGAGGAGAGTGGAAGGTTAGGAAAATAGCTCTGGGGAAGAAAAGAACTATGGTCAAGCTTAGCAAATTGGTAGAGGGTTCCTCAAGGGGTTGATTGCAATTGATAACAAGCTTAAAGTCTTACCTGGTCAATCTCTAGGATGGCTGCTTCATCCCAGGTTGGGTATCCCCTCTGGGGGTGCTTTAGCAGTGCTGTGTGTACACCCCACCCCCACCCCCACCTGTGCTAGTCTGGCTTCTGTGGCTGTGATAAAACACTGACCAAAACCAGCCTGGGGAGGAAAGGCTTTCTGTTACCCTACAAGGTGCAGTCAGTTACTACAGAAAGCTAAGGCAGGAGCTCAAGACAGGGCCAGGCTTGAACCTGGGAGGGAAGAACAGAAGCAGAGTCCGCAGAGAATGCTGCTTACTGGCTTGTTCTCCATGTTTTGCTAGGCTCTTTTATATAACCCAGGACCATTTTCCCAGAGTGGCACTGCCTCCAGTGGGCTGGGCCCACACATATCAATCATTAATCAAGAAAACACATCCAGACTTGCCTCCAGGCCAGTCTGATAGAGGTATCGTCTCCACTGAGCTTCCCGATTTCCAGATGACTTGAGCTTGTGACAAGGTAACAAAAGTTAACTAGCCCGCCATTATATTTCCACTCCTTTTTAAGAGGCTGGGACAATGAAAATTCTTCAAGGAAACATGGTTTTGTTTGGTTGTTCTTGTTTAATACATATGTATCAGCTTAGAGAACTAGCATGAAGAAGCAGCTAGCTACTCCCATGGAAGGGTTATAGTCTATAAGCAGGAAAGATCAGTTATGCACAAAACATTGCATAGTGGGCAGAATATGACTAACCTGAAGAAAAAGCAAGAACAAAATAATGTCCAGCTTAGAGGATAACAAGCCTCATTACACACACAGACTTCAAGGCAAATCTCAAGTTGTAAAGAGTATATGGTATATTTTGCAGATCAGAATATTTCATGTTTGTTTGGAAAAAATGGTATTCATTTGGAAACAGGGAGAAGGAAGAAGGGACTGGGATTGGAACCAGAACATTTATAAATAGGACTGGGGTGTTGATACAGTAAACTATTGGAAACCACGGAGCCAGACAATAAACTCGCTCATGCATGTGCCTTTGCTGAGGTATATGGCACAAATGAAGAAATGAGTTGGGAGAAATAGCCTATAAAAATATGGGTCATGCTGGGCGGTGGTGGCGCACTCCTTTAATCCCAGCACTTGGGAGGCAGAGGCAGGCGGATTTCTGAGTTCGAGGCCAGCCTGGGCTACAGAGTGAGTTCCAGGACAGCCAGGGCTATACAGAGAAACCCTGTCTCGAAAAACCAATATATATATATATATATATATTATATATATATATATATATATATATATAGTATATGTATATATATATATATATATTGTATATGTATATATATGGGTCAGGTGGGTATGAAAATAACGATAATAAAGGTTATTGAGTGTGCACAAGAACTCACCATTGGGATTCATATGGTAAATCTAAAAGGCTTGTGTTATTTTGTCTAATTTATAGGGGAGAAACTGAGACCCAAATGGGATGTACATGGTATGCTCTATGCCACATTTCTCAAGATGAAAGACAATATTTGTGTTGCTGTTTGATATTTGTAGCTCAGTCATATTGAAATTACATCTAATTATCCCAATGCCTTTGCACTTTCTCATCTGTATTCCACTCTGTCCAAGAAGCTAGAATAAACTAGATACACAAAGATGGAGTTTGTAGAGCTGACAGAGGAGGAAGCATTTTAATGCTGTTTTGAATCCAATAAACCCTAAATTTTTAACTAGAGGAATATGGGGAGTCCTTGAGTGACGGGGTCAAATGAAAAATCAATCGGAGAAAGACTAGGACAGGGGGCAGAGAGACAGACAGACAGACAGACAGACAGACAGACAGATAAAGAGAGAGGCACACTGAGGGATGTCAGCATAAGAACCAGAAGAAGACTGGATGTACAGAAGGAAGAGAACTCGGGAAGGAAGGAAGGAAGGAAGGAAGGAAGGAAGGAAGGAAGGAAGGAAGGAAGGAAGGAAGGAGGCTGCAGTCTTGGTGGCTTTAGAGAATCCAAGAATTAGTATTTGCAAAATCTATTGTGATACAGAGGGCTTTCAAAATAGGATGTTTATCATAAGGGGTTTTAATTTAAAAACACAAAAGTTTGGTTGAGCAGTGCGAAGAGAAGTAGGCTTGTGCAGGCTTTAAGGGGCAGCATGACAGTAAAGGGAGTGGGGGGTACTGTTTGCTCACAATTAGTGATTAAAAAGACAAATGCCAGTTTGAGAATTGAAAGAGTCAATATGGATTGACACTTTCTGCATGGAGGGTGCGGCTTATATAAATTATAACACTCCAAATGGAGTGTCCTTTGCAGTCTGATTGGAAGGTGGCTGGGTACACACCAGGAGACTGCAGAAACATTGATTCTCCCATAGAACTAGGACTAGATTAGCATGTATGGGCCAGGGGTAAGGAGGAGGATTATGAAATTGTGCTAGAAAGAAAGATGAGGCTCAGCTTCTAAGGTGTGATTGTCAGTTTAAGGATTCTGAACTTTATCCTGCAGGCTGTGCGGAGCTGTGGAAGACTGTTAAATAATCTTCACGCTTCTTCATCAATTCATTGCTGCACACCAGTTGCTTTTCCTATTGAAGGAAATAGTAAACATTATTTCCTGGACTTCTGCATAAAGTGACTAGAAGTGAAATTTTCGACCACATGGTCACATTGCTATCCATCATCAGACTAAAGTGAATTGGAGAACCACTGAGCTGTCTCCTAAGAAGAATGGAGATATGGCTACTTAGCACTTACAGAGTCTTGACTGCAAAAGGTTTTGTCTTTTGTTGAGACATGGGTCTGTAGCTCCGGCTGGTTTATGAACTTGGTATGTACCTGAAGGTAGCTTTGAACTACTGATCTTGCTCCAGCCCCCTGGGCACTGATATGGCAGGCAAGCCTGACTTGATTGCAGATATTAAAAATAGTTTTATTCTCTGAGCATGGTAGTGCATACCTTATTCCCAGCATTCAGGAAGCAGAGGCAGGCAAATCTCTGTGAATTTGAGGCCAACCTGGTCTGCAAAGTGAGTTCCAGGACAGCCAAGGCTGTTACACAGAGAGACCCTGTCTCAAAAAAAAAAAAAAAAACAATGTGTGTGTGTGTTTAATTTTTCAAGATAAGGCCTTGATATATAGCCAGGCTAGCCTAAAACTCACCATGTAACCTCATCCCTGCCTCAACCTCCCAAGTGCTAGGATTACAAGCATGTGTCATCACACCTGACCGGTTGCAATAGTTTTGATTAATCATAATGTGACCCTTCATATAGCTTTCTACGAACTTAAAAATAAGAACAGGGCACACTGAGGGGTGTCAGTAAAAGGACCAGGAGAAAACTGGTTGCACAGAAGGAAGAGAACTCGGGAAGGAAGTAGGGTGAGTGGCTGTAGTCTTGGTGGCTTTAGGGAATCTAAGGAGAATTAGTGTATGCAAAATCTATTATAATGATGAGAATATCAAAATAGGGTGCTAATCTAAAAAGCAAAACAAAACAATGGTCAAACAAATTTTATCCATGTGAGATTGATATAGAATTTGTGATGGACAGAAATACTTTTTTTTAAACTAAAAACTAAAATTAGATTGCTCATACTTGGTCATAATTTTGAAGTGCTTTTAAAGATTTACCTTAATTCCCTCCCTCTTGTGGGTATGGGTGTCAGTGTTTTGGTATCCACAGAAGCTAGAAGCAGCCTCCTGGAGGTCTGGAGTTACAGATGGTTGAAAGCAACTAAACATGGGTGCTTGGAAGGCAACTCTTGTCCTCTTCAAGAGCAGCAAGTGCTCTCAGCCTGAGTCAGCTCTTTAGTCTCTCATGGTCACATCTTTGACTTATATATAAGTTTACCTTTAATTTTTCCCCACCAACTTCATATCTTTTAACCACTGTTGAGAAAGAGTCAAAGTGGGTTTTGAGTGGAAATCAGGGACTGCTTTCACTGTAAATACAACTCTAGGCTTTAGGAGTCTTGGGGAGTCACTCCCATAGAGGACAACCTTCCCAATCACTCTATGCCTTGGCCTGCACACACAGGGAGCTAAGAGCACCCTGGGGTAGGTCATGAGCATACGATGACGGGCGCTTTTTTATCCCAGGGTTGTCTTCCTGAGTGACCTCTACGGCTCTCAATGTCATGGCCTACATGATAATACTGTATAGCGTGGGTTCTAACGTTCCTTCCCACTCCTAGCTTTTTAGACTCTTGAGTATGTGGTTCTGTGTCCTTGTCAGCTCATAAGTGTGACGAGAACAGCTACAGGATCTAGGAATGGATGTGAGCTCCACATGCTGTGGAGCTCAGCCCACAGGGTTCTGAGCACTCCTTCTCTGTCTCTAGAAGCCACAACCCACCAGTGAGTTTTGTTGTTTACTCTATAATGCTTGGAACAATGTTCTATAAGTTGATGGTCCTGGGACCCAGGGTAAGAAGCCCATCAGACAAGAGAGGACCAGAAAGCCCAACAGTGCATGCCTGTCGCCAGTCCCTGGCGAGCTCTCTCCTAACCCCCTTAGTTTCTTCCAGGGAAAAGATTTCACAAAATTTTTAATAACCAAGTTGCTAAGTTTGGAGCAATTATGTTTCCTTAAGAATTATGTCCTTGTAAGTGACAGTCCTACATAAAAATAAATGAATAATAATGACAAATGGCCTGGCTATCTGGCATATGGCAGTTACCTTTAAATTAATTGGAAAAAAATTGAATGTAAAAGTGAAATATCTAGAGTGACAAGCCCCTGCACAGCATAATTCCCATCAAATTGCTTTATTCCACTTTCTTCTAAGGAATTTGTCAGCTGAAGTTGATCTAAAGACATTACTGAATTTGAATTCAAATGTAGTGCTGGCCCCAAGATTTAAAAATGAAGTCCTTGACTGAGCTCATGATGTGCTTTGTATATGAATATAATCCAAACCATGTCCATCTGCCCTACTGTGAGCCTTTCTATTCAGTGTCAAAGCACTTCAGTGATAGGCCATGGTGGGCCCATTAAAACGAAAATGATGCTTTAGAAAGAATAAATTGCTTCTTTTGCTAAATCAGGCTGCATTTTGGTTGCAGATGTAAGTTCATCTTGAAAACATTCATAAAGTGAATGCTACATTTTACATTATATATCTTCATTCAGACAGACTAGTAAGGCACAGTCAGTATGGGAAGGGTGTGAGAAGGGGTTATAGGTGATTTTATTTGTACTTTCAGATTTTTATATAAATTATGTAAAAAGAAAAAGTTACCCAAAACTAATATAAAAGGTTTCTAAGGAGCTTACCATGTTTCCTCTCTTTCTTTCTTTCTCTCTTCTTCTCTTTCTTTCTTTCTTTCTTCCTCTCTTTTCCTTCTTTCTTTCTTCCTTCCTTCCTTCCTTTCTTTCTTTCCTTCTTTCTTTCTTTTCTTTCTTTCTCTTTTCCTTCCTTTTTTCCTTTCCTTCCTTCTTTCTTCCTTTCTTTCTTTCTTTCTTTCTTTCTTTCTTTCTTTCTTTCTTTCTTTCTTACTTTTTTAGATAGACTCTCATATAGCCAGGGCGAGCCTCAAACTTGCTAAATAGGAAAGGATGACCTTGAACTCCTGATCCTACTGCCTCAGCTTGAGGGTAGGAGTACAGGCATGTACCACACTAAGACTGTGCCATTTCAAAGAAGGCTAATTTGAATCTGAATAGCAAAGGGTTCTTATTTTCACTTTATAAAACCTACTTTTGGTGTGCCTGCCAGGAGTGTGATAATACTGTCACATTCAAAATGAATAGTTTGCAAGAAAGAAACTATATATACAGCCCCCTTCTAATTGTCTCAAGGGAACTGCGAGCCAGGTTCTGAGAAAAGAATGGATGCATGTTAAGGAATATTCCCAGTAGAACCACACGAGGAAGCTAGTCTATTGTAAGGTTTAAAATTTCAAGGGGAAGAGTGAGGTTGGGGATAGATAGAGCAGAGAGAGATAGTTGAGACTCGCGGCGGGGGGAGGGCTATAAGCAGAGCTCCTATTCAGTTGGTATGTACTGGTTATGTCAAGATACATAGCATTAAAATACCAACATCCTAATTGTTAAATACCTTTGTCTTCATCATCCTAGCTGGTCAGAGTCCTTTCCAGGATCATCTACATTCCAGCTCTCCTGGATAAAAAAGCTCATTCTACAGGGCTTCATCATGCAACAGCAAGCGTCAGGCTGATTATGAGCACCAGCAACCAGTATTGTTGCGTGTCCTTGCCCTAGTTGGGATTTCTATTGTTGCGATGGAACACTGTGACCAAAAAGCAAGTTGGGGAGGAAAGGGTTTATTCAGCTTACATTTCCATACTGCCATTCATCACCAAAGGAAGTCAGGACTGGAACTTAAACAGGGCAGGAGCTGGTGCAGAAGCCATGGAGGGATGATGCTTACTGGTTTGCTCCTTATGGCTTGCTCAGCCTGCTTCCTTATAGAACCCAGGGATGGAACTGCCCACAATGGGCTGGTCCCTCCCCTATTGATCACTACTTAAGAAAATGCTTTACAGTCAGATATTTTTTTAAAAGCTTAGCAATATTTGCTTTTATCATCATCATCAACAACATCAACACCATTACCACCACCACCACCACCATCTTATCATTTTACCTATTCACTTTCCATCCCACTCATTGCCCTGCTTCCAGTCACCCCTCCCACAATTCTTTCCCTATTCTCCCTCCCCTTCTCCTTTGAGTGGGTGGGGGACTCCGGGGTATCCCTCTACCCTAACAATCAAGTCTCTGTAAGGCTAGGTGCTTCCTCTTCTCCCACTGAGGCCAGATAAGGCAGTGCAGATAAAAGAACATATCCCGTGTTCTTATGGGGGCATTTCCTCAATTAAGAGTCTCTCAGATAACTCTAGTTTGTGTCAGGTTGGCACACAAAACCAGCCTGTACAACTGACCTTTGTTCACTTGACACACAAACATATCACTATTAAACCACGGCATTTTTTCTTATTCATCCCCAATATCTGACATTAAAAACAAATAACTTATAAAAGTTTAAAAAACACATTAAAATTTTAGTCTTTAAAATATCCAACCTCTAAAAATCCAAAATCCAAAATTTTAAAAGTTCAAAGTTTTTCAGCTGTGGACTTCTGTAAAAATCAAAGTTAAATTAAATACCTTCTTCAAGAGGGAAGAACCAGGGCGCACTCACAATCTGAACAAAGCAAAACAAGACCCCAATCGTGTAAGAAACTTAATGTGACTTATCTGGGATCCACTCACAATCGGCTGGGCTCCTCCAAGGCGCTTGGGTCACTTTTCCAGTTCTGCCTTCTGCAGCACACACAGCTTGTCTTCTAAGCTCTGGCAGGTTCCACTCCACTACTGCTGCTGCTGCTGCTGCTGCTGTTCTTGGTGGTCACCCCATGATGCCCCCATCTCCAAAACACATGGGTCTTCTGTTGCAACTGAGCAGCACTTTCACCAATAGCCTCTCCTAGGCTCTTCTCATCGTGCCAAGATTCAACTTCTTTGCATGGATCCTCTAGTCCTGGGCCTTCAGCCGCTCTAAGGCTGTGTCTTCACCAATTAACTCTCCTGGCCTCTCACAGTGCCTAACCTCAATGGCTCTCCATGACCTCTTCATGCCTTCAAAACCAGTTCCACTCTTACCAAGCTTGGCTGCCAGCACAAGGTACAACCTCAGCCACTTCTGGAACAAACCTCGTGTGTACTGACCCTGAACAAACACTCCCCAGAGGATTTCAGCTCAATGATGCTGGTCTCCTCTCAATCACGGCTAACTTCTTAGCTCTAGCTAACCACCGTTGATAGTCCCAGAAATACAAGGGTTACACAAGGGTTTCACTTCAAGGTTGCCAGTCTCCTGTTAATTACCACTGATTACTTCGGTCCTAGCCGACCAGCATGACAGAAGCTCAATTCAAAACAACAAACGGCCCCAATAGAGTCTTTAAACTTCCCTCTGAAACTTCAAAAGCCTGGCCTCCATCTTCTGCACTATTCTAAACATTCTTCCGAGCTCCTACAGAACAGTTCACTGAGCTCTCAACGCTCAATAAGCTTTTCTAGCCTAAAGTTCCAAAGTCCTTCCACAATCCACCCCAAAACATTGTCAGGTCTGTCACAGCCCCACAATCCTGGTACCAACTTGTCTTAGTTAGATTTTCTATTGCTGTGATAGAATACCATGACCAAAAAAAAAAAAAAAAAAAAAAGCAAGTTGGGGAGGGAAGGGTTTATTTGGATTACACTTCCATATCGCTGCTCATCATCTAAGGACTGAACAGATCTTACAGAAGCATTTTCCCAATTACGGTTTTCTCCTTTCAGATGTCTCTAGTTTGTGTAAAGTTGATACACAAAGCCAACCAGTACAAGGGAAAAAGAACTGGTCCTGATCCATGGAGAGATGAGAGGAGGCGACAACCCAAGCAAACTGTGTCATGGCGGGATACATTATACTGTAGGCTTGGTTGAATTTTGCCACCACTTCCAACCTTGCACGGACAACCCTCCTTCCCTTTCAGCCAACTTTGTTTCATGGAAATGCCTTATTTTATAATTTTGCCAGTCGCCAGTCTGATGAATTCATTACCTAGCTTATCACACTTAAAGTGCAATCAATCACCATGAGTTTTTCAAGGCTCAGAATTTTATAAGAGACACAGATTAAGAACAGGAGCCAATATTGTTCTCAGGTGGTGTTATTTTGCTGTTGTGGAAAGAATTCTAGATTCTGTGTAAATTTCTATGAGAAATCTCTCTTTATTTTCTCTTAATTTTTGTGACAGGGCCTCTTTCTGACCCAGAGCTCACAGGTTTGTCAAGACTTAGCTGGCCAGTGAGCTCCAGGAATCTCCGTCTCCAGCACCCAAGCACCAGGATTACAGGTGTAGGCCACCATGTTTGACTTTCCATGTGGGGGATGGGGATCTAAACTCACGTCCTCATGCTTGCAAAACAGATGCTTTACTGAGGAAGCCTCGTCCCTGTCCCTAGAGCAGGCTTCTTTAGCTGTCACACTTGCACTTTCTCCTCTCTCTCTCTCTCTCTCTCCCTCTCTCTCTCTCTCTCTCTCTCTCTCTTTCTCCCTCTCTCTCTCCCTCTCTCTCTCCTCTCTCTCTTTCTCTCTCTGGGAGATGCTTATGAGACCCCAGGTATACAGGTATGGAAAACAGTATACAAATCAAACATCTGTTGAATAGTCAAATAGGAAGAAACACATTGATTTTCTATTTTTTTTTACATTTATTTTCTTGTGTGAGTGTACTCATTTAAGACAATCTTGCCATTTATTAAAGACAGAAGCAAATTTGCATACTAATGAGATGGGCACGCTTATATTCAAGAGTGAAATCTTGGCTGGATATTTGATACTGTGGGATGGACAACACCTTCAATGTTTTTCAAAGTTGGTAGATGTCTGGGTTGTACAAATGTCAATGCTGAGGATGCACTTAGCATGAATGTGTAGCACAGAATGGCAGGCATATGTTAAGGCCACTTCAGAAATTGTTAGAAATCCTGTCCTAAGACCAAGCCAAACTGTATTGAATGACTTTTTAAGAAAGCCAGCAATGCAAACAAGAAGTTAAAAAACCGTTCTAAAAAAAAATTAAAAAAAAAAACATTCTAGCATGAAGATAGAGGAATTTGATACTTACTGGCTGAGGGACTGTGGGAGAAGAATATTAAAGGTCTTTGTTTTCTGGGATGGAGCAGACAAGCTCATTTGGATTCGTAGCAGAATCTTGACCTGCACTGAAGTATCAGGCAGCATCCATCAGGCCTGCATGGAGTGATGATATGCATGGAGTGAGTGCACAGGCTCTGTGCTCAGAGCCAAGGCTGCAGGGACATTGTGGGATGCAGCATGAGAGAGTGCTCCCAGATTCATTATGCATTTGATCATGAGATAATTTGGGTTGTGGTGTGTTCAGAGACCTTTTATTGATATCAATTTTTTGTGTGTGTGATACTCACAGTTACACAAACTCAATGTAGGGTCACCACCTGCCGTTTAAGAAGTCAGGGGGTGAAGGGTCGAACTAAGTTGCTGAGGGAGACCGACAGCAATCACTGGGGCCTGGCAGTTGACAAGGAGCCCCACTGCAAATCAGGTGTAGCCTGTCTGTTATTATTGAGAAGCTGAAAGTAAGCTCTCTACTGGGGACCCACATTTATTCATGATAACTATGACTATAAATGTTTATTGATTAACTTCCTGGAAGCACCAGGTATTTTTTCTCTTTAGAATGTATGTGTACATGTAATCAATAGATATATCTGTATGGCATTAGATACTTAGCACTTTGGGTGTCACTATGGGGCAGTGTTCCTGACTCACTTCTAGTATAAACCCCCTGGTTTGGTTTCTCAGCGTGCCATTCCTAGCTTGGAGAGTTTGTCATTCCCTCGTGGCCTGGGCTTGAGCGTGACGTGGTGGCCTCAGTCAGGGTGATGAACAGTCTGTCCAGAGATGTTCTTAGAGATGTAGGAGGTGACCATCTGTGCTGAGTCTTAAGAGGCTGGAGAAACTGTGCCGAAGAGTTATAGCACAGAGGACCACCCAGCAGCATCTGGGGAGGGGCCCGAGGGTTCTGATACTCATCTAGTGTACCAAGTGGAACAATAGACCCCACAGCAAGATTCTGGTTATTCTTGTACCCTAGACAGTACACTTTGAATTCATAGCTTTTAGCTTAAGCTTCCCAGGGTCCATGTCTGTTTTCCATCAGAAGTCTCCCCATAACATGCACACACACACAAAGAGATGAGATAGAGCTCTGGCCAGTGATTTTGAAGCCAGAAGGAAAGCCCAAAGGTCATATTGGCTGTAATAACAGTCCCAGCAGGCGAGACCAGCAAGGAGCTATACAACATTCACCTGGGCTTGGCTATCATATGGAAACAATGCTCCTTCCTCTCCTGATAGATGAGCAGCAAGAAAACAGAATCAATCTTCAAGTGAAGTCTGACCCTTGGCTCCTGTGGCCCCGTTGGTTTCTTGGCTCATTTCTTATTTTATCTAAAGCCTGGTCAGACTATCCAGGTGGACTGTTCATAAAAACCAAAGCCTTGGTGTGAACATTCTCTTTAAGGTCAGGGTAATTTACAGTCTGTCCAGAGACGCACTTAGAGATGTGGAATGTGACCATAATCCACAATGCACCTTCATTACCCTTCCCTCCTCGGAGAAATTGATTCTGGCATGCTTCCTTCAGGTGGAAAGTGACTCTGTCAGCAATTGCTGTTTCATTTTTCAAGTGTTGGGGTCCCTCTCCCACCAAAGCATTAAAGCCTTTTTAATGTTCCTTTAGGAGAGGTTAAATACACGTATCACCAGCATTTGGAGTTTCACATCTGCCTGCTGTTTCTACTGTGCTCCCGGGCAGTAGGCAATCACTTCGTGTCAGGTGACCCTGACAGGAACTGCTGATCCACAAGGCTAAGTGCCTAGTTGTGGATGGCAGCATGTCTTCTTTTTTTGTCCCTAACCATGCGGGGCTCCTTTGCACTTTCTGAACAAGACTAATGTTGTCACCTAACTGTTTGATGCTTTGCAATTAATCTCTAGACAGGCTCAGAGGACAGACTGCCTTCAGTAGAACAAAGGGAGCTGGGAAAAGATGGGCCAGCTCATTTTTGTATTGTTTTATAGTGTTTGAGTCTCTCTCTCTCTCTCTCTCTCTCTCTCTCTCTCTCTCTCTCTCTCTGCCTGTCTGTCTCTCTCTGTCTGTCTCTCTCCTATCCCTCTCTTACTTCATTCCCTTCATTTGATTTCCTCCCTCCATCTGTGCCCCAGGGTCCCCAGAGTCTTACTCTATAAGCCTAGGTTGGCCTTGAACACCTGATCCTTTGCTGAAACCTTCCAAGTGCTGGGATCACAGGTGCATACCACCACAGCCAGTTCACCTTACTCTCTTCAGATGATCATAATACTAGATCCCAATCTGGCGCATTTAAACCCATTTAAATCCTGCCCCATATACTGAAGAGCACAGTGTTCACAGCTCCAGGGGTCAAGTAGATGTAACTTTCTTTATGCTTACTCATGTTTTAAGTTTCCAAATATGAAAGTCCGTTGAGTAGACCTTTTTATAAATGAAGTGGGCTCCCCAGTGATATGGTTTAAGCTGTATAGGCAAAGGCTCTTGTTGGCAGTAATGAGTTATAAACGTTCATGGTGGCTGCTCTCCAGCTTTCCATGGTGTTTGTTTATTTGGTTGGGTTTTGTTGTGCAGTGATGAATGACCATGAGATGCAGCTGTTGCCACAGAGATTTGCAATACAGAAGTTGATTGGTAGTGGTGGTGATGGTGATGGTGATGGTGGTGGTGATGGTGGTGGTGGTGGTGATGGTGGTGATGGTGATGGTGATGGTAATGATGGTGGTAGTGATGGTGATGGTGGTGGTGGTGGTGATGGTGATGGTGGTGGTGGTGGTGATGGTGATGGTGGTGGTGGTGGTAGTGATGGTGATGGTGGTTGTGATGGTGGTGGGGGTGGTGGTGATGGTGGTGATGGTGATGGTGGTGGTGGTGGTGGT
>NW_022196906.1:92081942-92099442 GCF_008632895.1 Mastomys coucha | reverse complement strand
AAAATGATCCTGGCACGTTACACTCTCAGGCTTCCAACTTGATATGGCTGAAGTGACAAATTTATACGAACCCAGGTAGTTGCCAGATGTTAAAGAGAGGACAGTTAGATAGAGATGCTGCTATAAGGGTCGCTGGGAACTACCTTTAGACTTAGCAGAAACAGCAAAATAATACAGTTTTCAAATATACTTCAGCTTTAACATCTTGAACCCGCACAGCAACTTAAGAGCTAGGGAATGAACAGTGCATGATACTATCATGTCCTGAGCTACGTTCAAACCCTGCCAGTGTTTTCAATAAAGTTACAGGTTGGTTGGTTGGTTGGTTGGTTGGTTGGTTGGTTGGTTTTGCTTGCTGTGTGGGGGACTGAACCTAGAACCTCACACAAGCCAGGCCAACACCCTACTATGAGCTATGTCCCTAGTCCTAGCCTTACTTTCTATTATGAAACAGGATCCCACTGTAACTCATAACCCTCAGCCTCCAAAGTAGCCATGATGGGGGGGGGGGGTCCTGCATATCCAGGACCAGGAGATATGCTTTCTCTAAGTTGTGGGATCCTTCAATATATTTAGTTAGCACCCCCTCCCTGTCCTCAGACAGTGTTGTGTCTCATGCATGGCCTTTCCACCTCCATAGAGTGAATGTCACTGAATACTGACTGTCCCCCATCACACTCCTGTCTAGGTATTCTTAGGACTGGTTGGAGCTTCTGCATAATCTGATAGATTCCCGCTCCTGAAACTCTTCCTGATCTCTAGGAACAGGAAGGCAGAAAGTCTGAGCTGTTGGTACAGTGAGACCCACTGAGCCATGCATGCCTAAGCCCTGGACCGCTCTTGTCAGTTCAGTACAGCTGGGCAGTGAGAGAGCATGGTCCATGCTTTATATTCAAAATTCGCTCTGCCAACTTAACTATGTTTTGCAGTTATCTGTATCTTTTTTGAAATCATGTTTTAAATTTTATTTTATTTTCTGTGTATTGGTGTTTTGCCTCTATGTCGGTGTGAAGGTGTTAGATCCTGGACTCAGAGACAGTTGTAAGTTGTTATGTGTTGGTTCTTGGGGTTATAGACAGCTATAACTGCCATGTGGGTGCTAGAAACTGGACCCGAGACCTTTAGAGTCCTTTACACGAGCAGTTATTGCTCTTCGCTGCTGAGCCAGCTCACCAGCCCCAGTTATCTGTATTTATTTTAAAGATCTAAAAAGTGAAGTCTTAGTGTATGTCTTAGGGTTTCTGCATGAAACACCATGACCAAAAAGCAAGTTGGGGAGGAAAGAGTTTATTTGGCTCACAACTTCCAGATTATAGTCCATCATTGGAGGAAGTCAGGACAGGAACTCAAAGAGGGCTGGAACCTGGAGCCAGGATCTGATGCAGAGGTCATGGAGGAGTGCTGCGTACTGGCCTGCTTCCCACAACTTGCTCAGCCTGCTTTCTTATAAAATCCAGGACCACTAGCCCAGGGCACGGCACTACCCACAACGGGCTGGGCCCTCCCCATCAGTTACTAGTTGAGAAAAATGCCTTACAGCTGGATCCTATGGTGGCATTTCCTCAACTGAGGCTCCTTCCTTTCTGAAGATTCTAATTTGTGTCAAGTTGACACACAAAACCAGCCAGTATACTGTATAACACTATTAAGAAACCAGTAGGATTTGTTTGTTTGTATGTTTAAGTTTGCTTTTTTTTGAGACAGTCTATTATGCATCCCCAAATGTCTTGGGACTCACTAAGTAGACCAGGCTTGCTCTGAATTTGCAGTAAACCTCCTGCCTCTGCCTTCTGAGGACTGAGCTTACCAGCATGCATTACCATGCCCAGTTTTAAAGAAAAACTTTCACAATCTCGACTAGGCATCCTGGTATGTGTGTTTCTCCCCCAACAGTGCCAAGCATAGTACTAGAGTCTAGTAGGTGGGTAATGTCCGTCAGTTGATTTGACACTGTTAGCCTAGCCAAGTTCACTCTGAACGTAACATAAGGCAGTGTAAAAAGGCTAGCAAGATGGGTTCAAGGGTCAGCAGACCTGCTTTTGACAAACTATGTGGCCTCAGGCAAGCCTCGATTTTCTTTATCTGAAATATGGAATAAATAAACACTAATCTCTCACAGGACTGACAAGGTTAGATGGGATTTTCCTCAGTCAGGGTCCTTATAGAACAATGGTTCTCAACCTTCCTGATGCTGGGACCCTTTAATACCGTTCCTCGTGCTGTAGGGATCCCCAACCATAAAATTATTGTGTTGCTGCTTCATAACTGTAATTTTGCTACTGTTATGAATCATAATGTAAACACCTGCTATGCAGGATATCTAATATGCAAACCCTGTGGGGGTTGGGACTCAACAGGTTGAGAACTACTGCTCTAGAAGAGCAGAACCTATGGGATGAATATGTCTATACGTGTGCACACGCATGCGTGCACACACACACACACACACACACATTAAAATAGCAACAACAGAGTTGCACCTGAGAGGCTGAGAACCTGGTAGAGGATTGGTTCTTTAGGCTAGGCGCCTCAGAAGTCAGGTAGCCCCAAAGCAGCTGTTTGCTATTGGAGAGGGTAGTTGCTCATTCTTTGAGAGCCACTGGATCTAGTCCAGGATGGAAGCACAGAAATAGTGGTTCTGATATCAGCGAAAGAACCATCATTAGCAACGGGGCAAACTCCTCAAGAGGGAGGGCCAAGAGAGCAAAAGTCCGGATAGCATCCCTCCGCCACGCCCTTTTTATCTGGGTTTCTATTGGATGGGTTCACAATCTGGGTGGGTCTTCCTGCGTCAATTAAGGCAACCAAGCCATCTCTTCCAAGTGAGGTTTCTTACTAGGGTGATTCTAATCTGTGGCAAATTGACATTAAAACCAACAGAAATAGGATCATGTACATATTTATGCGTGTATATAAGGATGCGTGCGTGTGTCTTCAGTTAATGTCTATCACGACTACAACAAATACCATATGTTGGAAATTTCCCCAAACAAAAAATTCCGTTATAGGCATGATAACATCTCACAGAAGGGTTGATCCCAGATCCCGGCAGTACCACTCTAGCATACCCAGGAAAATTCTCACCTACTCTTGTCCCCGTAACCGTCCCCCTCCCCCTCCAAGCAGCAACTCACACAAGGATGAGCATATGTAACACACAAAATTTCACGTGAAGCAGGACTGTGTCTGTGGGTTTGCGAGTGTATGTGTAAATATACACATTTGTAAAGAATTCCTCTTCAAAATCAAAACAGTATCCCCCTCAAGACGCTAGCACGTTCTCTTCTTGCATAGACACTAGCAACCACTAGGCGGCACCTTAAACCTTCTCTTCAGCAACATGCTTGCCGGTTAACACCGGGCAGTCAGCTCTAAAAAGTCTTGTAAGTGAATCTTCCTGAACCCACTGCGGAGCCTGCAGATCATTCCCTCCGCTGATTCCAATGCATTATGATGTGCTGGGAAACCTGAGCATTCTTTCACCCTGTGGAGATTAATTACCTTGAAATATTCATTGGATTAAATGTATTTAAACACGCACTGTTTAAAGCTCAGTGCTGCAAAATGCCATCCTCAAGATATATATTATGGGCATTAAATAATTAACTTAGAGTGTGAGAGGGAGGCAGAGATGGAGAAAGGGAGAGGGACGGTAAGGGAGGGAGAGGGAGGCAGAGGGTAAGTGGGAGAGATTCAGCGCATGCTCAGCTAAGGATGAGACTAGGAGCAGATAGTATCAGAGCTGAAAGCTTTCTCCATAAACCAGAAAATTCCAACTTCACCTGCTAATTGAAACGGCAGAGGTCTGGCTTCTCTGACCATCCTCATCTGTAGCAGGAGAAGGAAGGCATGCCAGAAATCTGACTCCTAAATGACAAGTCTGAGATAAACAGAGTAGGCACGTCTGTTGCCTGCTCACCTCGCTGTTGCTTTTTAGCACAGGAGCCAGAGCTAACTCAGGCTCTATGTCTCCCGCCTGTCTTCCTGTGCCCGAGCATCATCACGGGAAGAGGCATCACAGAGCATAAATGTAAAGTGCAGACTCTGGCACTCGACAGTCCAGATCCATGACCCAACTGGACCACGTGGCCCCTGCTCAACCTTAGGAGCGTGACACCCCAGGTTCCTCCATGCCCTCCCTTGTTTGAGGGTTACCGATGAGTTATCACGTATACACAAGTCACAAGGACAGCACCTGCCGCACAGCCAGGGCGTTTTGGTCTGTCTGCTGCATTTCCAGTTCGACTCAACCGCACACATTTCGCACCTCTTAGTTGGCCTATTGCCTCCTCCTGTTGGCTTCGGCGCTGTGCTCTACAGAGTAGAAGCTTCTCTGTAGACTGACTGCTCTTTCCCGAATGGAGCTTTTCCGAACGTTTTCCTTAGCACCTTGATTTGTGGCTGTTGTAGAAAGCAACGTTAAGAAACTAGTCTTATTACATTAAGACACTGATCTAATGTAATTCTGATCTCCAGGGAGGCCGAGGTCTCGTCTGCCTCATCCAATCCCTAACCTGGGCACCTAGCAGGAGCCTGAATACAGAAAGTGTTCCGTAAGTATCCGAGGCAAGACCCGTTGGACCTTTAGCTACCCAAAAGCTTAGCTAGAAGACATTCATATTGGGAAAGGGGCGTGTGTGTGAGAGAGAGAGAGAGCATGGCGAGCGTGCAATGCTTATTTCTATGAAAAATTTAAAAACCTGAAAATTCTATAAAGGTGATATGTCTTGAACGATATTCAGACATGTTGGTAGACTAGCGAGGGGAGGTACTGAAGGCAGGCGAGGCCTACCTATGTAGCCCAGAGCTTTCAGCTTCAACTTCATGTACATCTAGAGCTGTATTTTTTTAACTTTTTATTTTGATATTTTTTTGACACAGAAAAGTTAATGAATATTAATAAATTGCTAATTAATATTAACGAACATTCGTTAATATTCATAACCCCAGCTTCCCTGAACGCTAATGTAATACCTACCCCAGCCATAGCACGGTGACCAGAATGTCAATGTTATTGTTAACGCTATATTAATACACTTAACTACACTGCTGCCCTCATCTGAATTTCAACAGTTCTCCTTAGCATGCGCTTGTGCAGTTTCAGCTGCCATGTCTCCCGGGCTGCTCCGCCTCTGAACCAACCCCTCAGTCCTCTCTTGGCTTTGGCACTTTTAAAGACCATCAGTCAATTTCACTGCTGAATAACTGTAAACTGGGGTTTATTGGGTGTTTGTTTACTATTTGATTGAGGTACTGGGTTGGATGGGAATACCATAACCGTGTCCCTGAATGGCTCTCACTACTGTGCTAGTTCAGTTTGATCACTTGATTAAGGTGTTTTGGGAAGCCACAGCTTTTCTTCCTTCTTCTTCTTCCTTCCTTCCTTCCTTCCTTCCTTCCTTCCTTCCTCCCTCCCTCTCTCCCTACCTCCCTTCTTTCCTTCCTTCTTTCCTTCCTTCCTTCCTTCCTTCCTTCCTTCCTTCCTTCCTTTCCTTTTAATTTTAGGTTTTTGAGAGAAGGCCTCACTATATAGCCCAGACTGGCTTTGAACTCAAAATCCTTTTGCCTCTGCTGAATTATAGGCATGCTCCATCATGTCTAGTTCACTATTTCACTTTTTACAAATCATAAAAATTAGGACGGAGATACCTGAGAATACCCAGATATCTTGTTTCTCTCCAAACTTGAACAGTTATTTGAATGTTGGTTGGTATATTTTATATGCGATCTGTGTGATCTATGGTGTCTAGTGGTACTTGAAGCAATATTTGTCATCACATCTATGTTTACTGACGTTCTTCTATAAGAAAGCATTATTCTTTCTTTCCATTTACTTATATTGTTTTAAAATGTTTATCAGTAGCCAGTTGTGGATCTATGCTTCATTTTATGGATTATAATGCAAGACGTAGTTAATATTCTTATTTCTCATTTTTTTTTTCCAGTTAAAGTCAATTGCCTTCTAGCTGGATATTTTTTTCTGCATGTGTCTTCAATCCTGTTTGGGGGTTTCTCAAAGACTATGCCTGCTAACTACACAGGATACCTGGTTATGTCTCTTTTGTATACTTATAGAAAGAAGGTCCTAGGAAGTGGGCAGCTATTACTGGCCAGGCTTAGAAACTAGGTCTCCTGAGATCTTCCCACACATTCTAATCTTAATTTACACAAAATTCATATAATACCACACATCTTCCCATCTGCTTCCCAGACTATGGAAGGCTGGGGGATTTGGAAACAACAAAACATATCAATAAGTAGAGAATTGACAAGAGAATTGGCCTGTACTTTTTATAAAACAATAAAAATATCAAACAAAAATGGCGGCGGGAGAGCTGGAGAGCCAGCTTAGCAGTTAAGAATGCCTACTGTTTTTGTAGAGGATCTAATTTCCAGTCTCAGCACTCAAACCAGGCAGCCGTGGAATCTGATACCCTCTTCTGGCCTCCACAGGCATTGCATTCTAGTGCACAAACCCTCACATAGTCACAAACATAAAGATGTTTGTAGAAAGTGATGGAGATGTTCTAAATTAAAAGAGGTTATAGATATTGATCAGTAGTAGAGTTCTTGCCTGCAATATACAAGCCACTAATTTCTAACTCTACTATGATAAGGAAAACAAACAAACAGAAACAAAGAAACCAAACTGAATGATAGCTGAAACAGTGTAACAAAATCTTTGACAGAGTCTTGATTTTTTTTTTCCTAAAATCTATAAAACCATTTTGGGGTTTAAATTTGGACTGAATATTATATAAAAGGAAGTTGTTGACTTTATGATCTATTTTATTTTACAAATAATGTACTACATAAACTAAATCTTCAATCATTATCAAATTGTTACTTTATAATTTATAATTTATTAATTTTCTCAGTTGTTTAACAGTTGCTCATGCCATTACCATCTTGTGGAAGAAACATGCTTGTTTTTGAAAGATCTGTGCTGAACTATTCAGAAGCAAAATGCTTTGATGTCTGAAATTTATTCTCAAATAATGTGGAAAGAATTGTAGTTGAGCAGATGTGGCAGAGTGTTAGTTAGCAGCTGCTCAATCTAGGTGTGCGATGTTTTTCTCTTTTGGAGCTTTCCACACTTAAAATCTTAAAAACCTGAGGGAAAATTATGCCTACCATCCTGTCTTCTATTTTATACATATCTGAGAGATTCAGTCTTGCAAAGTAAGAGAAGCTACATCATATTACAAGATCCAGTTCTGGCTGCAGAAGGATGGTTGGTGTGGAAAGCAGAGCTGCTTCCTGCAAAGCTGGGCTCAAATCCCAATTCCTTTCTTTCTTTTTTTTTAAATTGGATATTTTCTTTATTTACATTTCAAATGTTATCCCCTTTCCTGGTTTCCCTCCCTCCCGGAAACACCCTATCCTATCCATCCTCCCCCAGCTTCTATGAGGGTGTTCCTCCACCCACACACACACTCCCACCTCCCTGCCCCCGACTCCCCTACACTGGGGCATCTATCGAGCCTTCATAGGACCAAGGACCTCTCCTCCCATTGATGCATGACAAGGCCATCCTCTGCTACATATGCAGCTGGAGCTATGTGTACTCCTTTGTTGATAGCTTAGTCCCTGGGAGTTCTGGGGGGTCTGGTTGGTTGATATTGTTGTTCTTCTTATGGGGTTGCAAACCCCTTCAACTCCTTCAGTCTTTTCTCTAACTCCTCACTCAGTCCAATGGTTGTCTGCGAACATGTGTCTCTGTATTTGTAAGGCTCTGGCAGGGCCTCTCAGGAGACAACCATATCAGGCTCCTTCCAGCATGCACTTCTTGGCATCCACGGTAGTGTCTGGCTTTGGTAACTGTATATGGGATGGATCCCCGGGTGGGACAGTGTCTGGATGGTCTTTCCTTCAGTCTCCAATTCCTTTCTTATTTCATACTTTAATGTCTTCTGGGCCTCAGATAACACAACTGTAACAGGAGGCTAGAGAGATGTTACTAATTGTGAAGTCATAGGTTTAATTTGTACATGTTGTATAAAACGTACATGCGGAATACAAATGCATGAGACCATAGATCTGCCTTCCAGCAGTAGCTGCTGAGCTACAGGTCAAAGGCCAGACTGGAGCCCTGGGTGCACTTCAGTTCTTCTGGGGAATTGCAGAATCCACTTGGGGAAGTGGATCTGGGGATGGTGCAGGGCAGACTGGAGTATCCCCAGGGGGCTTGAGATAATTTTAGCAAGGCAGAGTACACGAGCTTCTTGGCTAAAAGAATTCACTTGTTAAATGTGAACATTCAAAACACTCCACAGTGTTTCAACATTCAGTTTTTTTCATAATTGCCTTAACCCACACACACACATGCTAAGAATTCTCCTAAAGGAGAAGGGTTGACATTTGGTTACCATTATGTAAAAGAATGACTCTTGACACTTATATCATACCATACAAAAATTAAACAGTTCATAGACATAAATGTAAGGCCCAACCACAAATCTACAAGGAAAATATAGGAGAAAGGCTAGCATTCTTCTGCTGGACACACCATTCCATAGGATATAAAGGGCATGAATTTGAAAGATTGGTGAATCTGGAGTTCATCAGAAGCCAAGCATCATTAGGAAAGCCACCAGGAATTTCTTAGACTGGTCAAAAAATGTTTGTAAAACCTTGTTCGAGAAGAAACGTGTATCTATAATACACGAAAGAGTTCTTACAACTCAAGAATAAGGAGACAAGCAATGTGATTTAGAATATAAGAAAAACATTTGAATATGTACCCCACTAAAGGAAAGAGACAGATGTCAAACAAATGTAAGTAAAGATGCTCTATAACATTAGCTGAAAGAACACACAGCTCTAGATGACTAAGGTCACTTCATGACTAAGAAAATCCTATGTGTTGGCACGAAAACAGTGCAACTGGAACTTCATCCACCATGGGCAGGCTTGCAAAAATAGAAAGGCCCCTTTAGAAAACAGGCAGTTTCTTCTAAAGTAAAGCCCTCGGAGATTTTGCTTCTAAGTATTTACTCAAGAAAACTGAAAACATAGCTCCACGCAGACACATGTGTAAAAGGTTCATAGCAGCTTTCTTGATAATAACCTGAAATCTTGAAGTGGTCTAAGTGGATTAGCACTCTCCAGTATGCCAGATGGATGCAGAACTATATAGCAACAGAACAGGGGATGAGCATGCAACAACATGAATGGTCTTCAGAAACAATGTAGCAAATGAAAGAAAGCAGACACCAAAGTCCACAACTTACATAAACTCAGCTGTGTCAAAATCGACCAACTTCTACAGAAATTTCCTGAGACTGATCTCATGGTGATGGGAGGTAGCCTTGTGGGAGGTAGCCTTGTGGGAGGTGGCCTTGCTTGTGGAAATCTGGTGGGACAACACCTGCTAGGAAGGATGGTGCTGAGGAGTTGGAGCTGGGGAGGCAACAGAGTAGTAGCTATGGATTTGGAGGGAATACACTTGTTTCTAATTCTGGCTCTGCTAGAAAAAAGCTGTGTGGGGGAGGGGAGGACATCTTCTGTGGCTTCTAGGAGCATGAGGTGTTACACGGGGTAGTTTCTCACACCCTGGGGCAGAGGGCATTATGTATGTAAAGGTTTATTCCCTTCCCGCTGGCTACTTCTGCTCTCCTCTTGTTGATTCCTCTTGCTTCAGCTCCCAGCCTCAGTTTAGTAAACGATGTGTTTCCTACTCAATGAGTCTTCTTTCTTCATCCTGGGGCACTCACATCCTGTTTGACCTTGTGCACATCAGCTGTTGTCTGTCAGATGAAGGCTGTGATGGGCCAACAAGATGGTTTAGCAGATAAAAGTTCTTTCCATTAAGCCTGATGGTCTTCAGCTCACAAGTCTCACATCTTGGAAGGGGAGAGCAAACTCCTCAAAGGTGTCCTCTCATCTCCATGTGTGAACTGTGGCACATGCACACCATCATACCTGCGCGCGCGCGAGCACACACACACACACACACACACACACACACACACACACACACACACACACACGCATATTTTGTAAGCTGCCATGTGGGTGCTGCGAATTGCATGTGGGTTCTCTGCAAGAACACCAAGTGTCCTTAAGCACTGAGCCATATCGTCAGCCCCGCATTCAGCAGGCTCATTCCCCACATTCAGCAGGCTCATTCCAGAGTTCTACCTATGAGTGAAGAAACAGCGGAGCTCAGCGAACAGTCACACTGGGCCGCCTGTGAAGGGCAAGAGCCTTTCAGTCTTGAATGGAAAGGTGGGCATGGTCCCGAGTGTGTCCAGAGAAGGATAAAGTCAGGATAGTCCCAGAGAAGCATTGTAGGATGGACAGAACCTGCCTTCCAGATTCCCTTCCATCCTCTTTGTCCATCCAAGGAAATCCTGTCTGGTATCTGCCATCCAAAGCCCGGCACCAGTTCACCTTGTGTGCCAGGATATGGCTAGGATGCAGGGGCATGGCTGGCTGCACAGCTTTCCTTGCTATCCCTTGGCCTCCACCAGCCAGCAGCATCTACCATGGGTAAGGAGATGACAGAACACCATGGTCAACCCTGTGGCCTCAGCCTCCAAGACCAATCCTTCAGAGCTGAGGAGCTTCCACAGGGACACACCGTTCACCAGTTCTGGCAATGGGTGCCTTGTTTCAGCCAGAGTCACCCTTTAGCTTAGATCTATGATACCCAGTTCTCCCCACATCATCTTGCTGGGTCCTCCTTAAGCTTGGAGCAGTATTTTGTCACTTATAAAACAAATTCTGTAAGCTTCTGTTTGAAGGCTAGGTGTATAGGCAGAGAGGGCCTTCAACCTGCCACATCTCCAAATAAATTTGTCCTTAAGCCCACAGCTTAAAAAATTAAAAGCAGGCAATAAAAAGCAAGGCTAATTTTAAGAGCAGGTTTCTCCACCTGCATATTGTGGTTGAACCCACTTCAAAGATTTCTTGTGAGATGTGAATGACAGGAAAACATTGGTGGATACTTAGTCAGTGACAGTTCTGGCTGCAGGGTCCCCTGCAGGGGGAAAGGATCACATACAGCTGACTGCTTCAGACACAGGCTTGTCTTATGAGAGCAGCAGTTCTCAGAGTGTGGCCCCTTCAGCCTGAAGTCAGGCAAGCTCAGCTAGCTGTTTTAATAAACCCTCTAGGTGATTCTCCAGCACTCTTGTATTTGAGAACAAAAGAACTGTTTTTTCTTCCCAGCTAAGAGAATTTGTACATTAATTGGTCTTATGTGGCAAACTTGAAGTGGTGTAATTTTCCCTTAATACATCTATCATCATGATTGTATCATTGCAAAGCTGATGGGCTGAAGAAATTCTGAACAGTATTTCGGATCCCTCTACTCTGCGATGACTGTTTATTTAATGTCAGTTAGAATGCTTTGGAGATGACAGAACAGCCTTACTAAAACTGGCTTAAGAGATAGGAAAGGTTATCAGTCCCTTTTCTGAGAATTACATGAGGGATATACCAGGGAGTGATCCATCAGGGAGTGGTTCATCGGGGAACTGTCCATCAAGGAGCGGGCCATCAGAGATCAGGCCATCGGGGAGTGTTCCATCAGGGAGTGGTCCACCAAAGAGCAGGCCATCAGAATGTGGCTGACCCACGAGATTCTCTCTTCCTTGTGCACCAGAGTGCTGGCTAGCCTCAGGGTGCCATGTTGGCTGCCCTAGTTCCAGAAGTCACACCCACACTTGGCAGAGCTGTGAGGAAGACGCCTCTATGACTTCCTCTTTAGGAACCAAGCGCCTCACCTGAAGTCTGTCTAGGTTGAATTGCCCATCCACCGCCATAAAATGCTTGTGTTGAAGTTTGAACCCCAAGCACCCTGGAGTGTCAGCTTGTCTGCAAAAAGAACCATTGCAAGTAATCCTTTCCTAGGATGTCCTGGAAGGATTTCGCTGTTCTCATTGGCTTTTTCGTAAGTGACATGCCTGGGGTTGGGGGTTTAGTTCAGTGATAGAATACTTGCCTAGCAAGAGCAAGGCCCTAGGTTTGGTCCTCAACTCTGGAAAAATCAAACAAACAAACAAACACAACAACAAGGTAACTGTGAGTGACATGCCCACTTCCAAACCACCAACATGAATACAAGTGAGGATACAGTTGGCTTATACTAATCGTTTAGTGCTTTCAATGGGTTTAATTGGCCCCAGCCCACTCACAGCGCACTAGTTAAAGTTTGCCTCCCCAGGATCTCAGAATAGGACATCTATTTGAAACTAGGATGCTTTTAATGAATTATGTGGGATGAGGTCATGTGACCTCAGTGTGTAACCCTAACCCGCTTGAGTGACAACCTCATGAGACAACACTGATAACTCTGTCTCAGTTAGCATTGCTATTGCTGTGACAAAACACCATGACCAAAAAGCAAGTGGAGGAAGAAAGAGTTTATTCGGTTTGTTCTTCCATATTGCTATTCATGATCTAAGGAAGTCAAGACAGAAACTCTTAAAAGGTCAGAAACCTGCAGGTAGGAACTGCTGCAGAGGCCATGGAGGGGGTGCTGCTTACTGGCTTGCTTCCCATGAAAACTTGTTCAGCTTGTTTTGTTATAGAACCCAAGACCACCATGGCCAGGTATGGCATGGGCCCTCCTCATCAATGAATAATTAAGAAAATGCCTTACAAACAGATGTGATAGAGGCATTTTCTCATGTAAGGTACCCTCCTTTCAGATGTCTCTAGTTTGTGTGCCAAGTTGACATAAGCGTAGCCAGTACATACTCACACAAGGAGAATGCCCTGTGGGTATGAGGCAGATTTGGCCAAGGCAGCAGAAGTCAGGAGAGTGACAGGGGACAGGTTTCCCCTTACAGCCTTGGAGGGAACTATCCCGCCAGGACGTTTCTCTTGGCCTTCTAGGACTGCGAGACAGGAAGCTTCTGCTTTCTAATCTGCTCGCTCGGTGCTCCCCTGTTGTCACAGCCTTAGGAAATCAATAGTGCAGATGTCAGCTAAATGTGGGACAGCCCATTGTCACCAGCACCATATGTCATCAGTAAGGAATGCTGCTCTGAGACACCTGCTCCACTGTGAGCCTGAGATGGGAGAGACAAGCACATGGGCTGCACAGGGTCTCGACTTAGGGATCCTGAGTTGGTGCTGGACTTCTGAACTGCGGGTTGAGAATGAAGTTGGACCACAGATTCCTTGGATATCCAATGAGAGTATAAAATACATATTAAAAATTAAACCAATATCCTCCCAACCCCCAAGGCCAGCTGCAGTGTTGATTTGCAGACCAGTAGCTATGTGCTAATGTTTAGAAACATTATATCTGTTCCTATGTACAGGCTTAGCATCATATTTCTAATTATTTTGCATTTCTGGCACTGAGTTGACTTTTTAAAAAAGATTTATTTATTTATTTTATGTGTATGAGTACACTGTACCTGTACAGATGGCCATGAGCCATCATATGGCTGCTGGGAATTGAACTCAGGACCTCTGCTCATTCCGGCCCTGCTTGCTCTTGCCCCACTCGCTCCAGTGTAATCCACTGTAGCTGTCTTCAGACGCACCAGAAGAGAGTGTCAGATCTCATCACGGATGGTTGTGAGCCACCATGTGGTTGCTGGGATCTGAACTCAAGACCTTTGGAAGAGCAGTCAGTGCTCTTACCTGCTGAGCCATCTCGCTAGCCCCGTGAGTTGACTTTTTACTCTTACATCAAATATACATTGTTTTATTTTTTTTTTAAATTTCCTTGTGTGTATATGTGTGCTCAATAGGGGCATTTGCCCATGTGTGCACATGAGAAGGCTGACTATATTGGCTGACCACCAAGCTTTCAGGATCTGCCTATATACCTCCCACATCCACAGTCTCTTCTGTCATTATCCTTGCACTGGGCACACACAAGCCTCTGCACTCACTCTTGCCTACATATTGGAGAGCTGAACCCAGGGCACAGAAGTGCTCTACCCATTGAGCCACCTCCTCAGCCTCTCATTTTTAAAAACAGTTTTGTAAGTTCTTTGAGAATTTCATATAATGTTTGTTGATCCAGTTCATCCCCCACTCCTCCAAGATACAACCCCACCCAGCCTATTATTTTGTTTTTTATAAAATACTCTGCCTTCTTGAAGACACAACACAACAAAACAAAAAGCTTATAATTGTGTCTGCCCCGCTCCAGCCAGGTTTTGGAGGTACCCAGTGTACTTGAGGATGAAGAAAGACCAGAGGTGTGAGACTGAGCCAATCTCGCTGCAGAATGAGTACCAAGCATCTTGCCTGGCCCCCATGTAGTCCCACAACCTCAAATACACAGCTGCTTTAGCCTGCTAAAGCCATGATCAGCTATGTAGGTAGCGAGTGGGACAGTAGCATTCTGGCAGTTAAATTGTGTGGAAAAGCAGAAGAGAGTGCTGCAAAAAGGAGGACCTAGCACCTCACCAACAGGATGTGCAGTAATTGTCTCTCCTCCCTGCCTCCGTGCCCCTGTCCATAAAATGGAATTAATGGAACATCATACATTACAGGCCACAGTAGGGATCTGATAAAATAATGTGTGTGAAAGATAACTTGATGAATGTCACATTCCTCCTCAATGTCTTTCGGCTAAGCCCTTAAAATTAGCCTTGCATTTTATTGATGGCCAGGCTGTGGGTTGAGGGGACAAATTTATTTGGAGATGTGGCAGGCTGAAGGCCCTCTCTGCCCACACACCTAGGCTCCAACAGGCTCATGATCTTACCACCCGTGGGAGTCTCACGATTCAATTATTTGTTCCCAGAACTTGACTTCCCTGTGTATTATCTTATTTGCTATGTGAGAAACAAGAAGACTCTGCTGTAATTCCTATGAATAGTGCATGATTAGAGGATTGTCAGGAAAGCAGAACAAAAGGAGTGTTCTGTACTCAAGAAGGCTTGCAATCAGTGCGGAGGGGTCAGAATGGCATCTGTCCTCTGAGACAGAAATATGGCCTCCACTCCTGGTCAGAGTGATGGGCACTTGGCTCTAGCCTTTCATCTCTGGGTTTAAGCTCAGTTCAGCAGCAGAATTAGCCATCTGCCCTGGGTTGAAACACAAGTTGATGGCATTCATTGATGTCCAGTTTATTGGAGTGGCAATTTAGGTTTTTAAACAGTAATTAAGAGGAGTGAACCAGTTTTCTGGCTCTTTTTGGAGGAAAAACTTGTCCTGTGGTTTGGTAGAAACAAATAAATACTTTGTGCAGCTAGGACAGCATCACAGGGCACTCAGCTCACACGCCATGCATGTGGCCATAGGGTCGGGGATTAAATCAGATTATTTCCCCACAGGCCAGGCCATTCTCCCTCAGATGGTAACATTTGTGTTTTCCATGAGGGGTAATGTTGAAAAAAAAAAAAAGGATATATATTCTGGCCACAGGGTTCTGTATCTAAAAATGTAAAGAGAGTCCTGTCAAACTTTCCCAGATAGGACTCCCTGACCATATGGATCCTCTCTCTCTCTCTTTCTCTCTCTCTCTCTTTCTTTCTCTCTCTCTCTCTCTCTCTCTCTCTCTCTCTCTCTCCTCTCTCTCTCCTCTTTCTCTCTCTCTCCTCTCTCTCTCTCTCCTCTCTCTCTTTCTCTCTCTCTCTGTGTGTGTGTGTGTGTGTGTGTACAAGCTTTCCAACATCCTAACCCACACGAGCATCTGTAAGACCAATATTGAAAGGTAATTGGAGACCAAGACAACAGAAAAAAGGGTTCTCTTTGTAGGTAAGACAGTTACAAATAGATTCCTGTTTGTCTTCCGTTTGTTTCACCTACCTGCACCAATGTGCCCTAGATCAGGATGCATGCTTGTCCTTGACTGGACCAGATGGGAAATAATGTGACCCTGTGGGTTTGCCTTTTTAAGCTTCTGAAAAATGTGACTTGTGGCCATTTCCTGAGAACCCAGGAGTAAACCTGGCCTGTGTCCATTCTCCTGGCCAGTAGTTAATTAAAGCTCGCTTCAAGTTTGGCTCAAAATTGTGGAATTGGTTTTTCTCTCAGGAATCTCAGGATTATCACATCATTGGTGTTGAGAGAAGGGGATGTGGGAGCATCAAAGGCTGCCCATCATGAATGATGATGCTGGTGAACCAACAGCCACCAAATGGTCCAGCGCTGACGCCAAGCTCCTCTGTTGCTTGTCACTGGTGTGCATAGAGCTGTCAGCGTGGCCCGTCTTGTGAGTGACTCCGAGTGGGTGGCTGCGTGTGAGAGTGCACGAGTGTAAGTGTGCATACTTCTGCGTGGAAACGTTAAGTGGGAAAAAGAACAGAAATGAAAAATTGAGAACAATCGCCCAATTAGCTGTCTGTGCAATTATGGAAATGTGACATCCAGTTAAAAACACAATGATCATTTAAAGCTAAATTGCCCATTTTGGAAGTGTCCTTGTGGCTCAGTCGTCATGCCAACTGTCTCTCAGAGTGGCGGCTGCCTGTTGCTTTTCAGAGGCAGGGCACAATAGCCTCCTTCACAGGGCACAAATGGCTTCCTTAATTAACAAAGTGGAAAGCGGGGGGGGGGGGGGGGGGGGGGGGGGAGGTTGGAAGAATAGAGAGATAGAGAGTGGTGGGAAGTGAAATGCGGGGAGAGGTGGGAAGGGAGGGCACAGCCGCTTCACTGACTTCATAGTCTACCAGGGTGGTCCTAGGGTGGGCTTGGGAATCCATCCTGGGCCTGGGCACTGTGCATCAGCTGATGGTCTCTTTCAAAGAAGGGTGACGTGGTGTATGGAAGAAATGGAAGAAATCAGAATAGAGGCAAATTGGTAGGTCCCAGAGATTCAACACTATTAATTGAGGCCCAACTGGTTTCTTACCAACATCTACTGGTATTTCTGACCTCTGAAAACCAAGAGAGGAACTACCATGAGCCACCTCCCCCCCTTTGCTTTCAAGAGCCTGATCTCATAGACTGACTGGCTGGGTCACCCAGAGCCCCTCCCTGGGACACTCGGGAACCTTTGGCATTGTTTTCTCCTGGCATCATGCCGAACTCCTGTCCACCATCGAGTGACCCACCATTCCCAAATGTGCCAACTTTGCTCTTCAGAACTGTCAGAATGGTGGGGGTCGGGGGGACGTGGGTGCAAAATCAGGATTTTGAATGGCTTTAGGTCCAGCTTTTGACCGCCTTCCACCTGGGGTGGCAGCTCAGATCCGAGCTCTGCCTGTAGGGAATGCGTCACAGGCGCACTTACATGATGGGATGCTTCTGAGAAAACCCTCAGGGTCAGTCCATGCTCCTGCCTCCCTCATTCACTGCAATGTTCATAGCCCACGATGATCTCAGAGAAAGGGCATGAACAGGTACCTCCTTAAAAGAGACATGGCTTTGGGATCTGGGCTTCCTGCAGTTTCTGCTGCTTTGCAAAAAGGGGGATTTGACCAGTTTCTTTGAGTGTTCTGAGCCTTGGGGAGCCTTGTGTGTAAAATGGGGAATAAAATGGTACCTACCCCCATTAGTTATTGGGAGGAATTGATGGGTTTGGTTCGTAGCGGCGCGTCTACAAATACCAGATACAGGCAGCTCTGCGTTTTTGGAG
>NW_022196906.1:92074453-92076257 GCF_008632895.1 Mastomys coucha | reverse complement strand
TAGTGGCAAATTTGGGCAGGGCCCGGTGGGGGGGAAGTAGCTCACCCTGGATCCAGGGATTTGTTGGGCAGGCGGCGACCGCAGCAGCGCAGACCGCGCGCAGCGGGCGGTGTCCGCGTCTGCTCCCGCAGTGGACCAGCGGTAGACGCAAGCCGCTGTTTCCTGGCCAACGCACCAAAAAGATGGGTTTGGTTCGTAGCGGCGCGTCTACAAATACCAGATACAGGCAGGTCTGCGTTTTTGGAGGTTTAATTAGGAGAAGGAGGGGGAGTGAGGACCGCGGCGCGTGAAGGGAGGGAGAGGAGAAAGGGAGAGAGAGAGATGGAGGGGAACTACCCACATATTTATATGTGGGGTGACGTAGTAATCTAGGTAAAGGTAGGAGCTGAGCCCAATGGATTCTGGGAATATGGTCGCCGTTGTCCTGGCGACAGGTCTGTGGACCCGCCCACATATCTGCTGCAGGCAGGTTCTTGATGCTAACAGGAATAATTAAGCAAATGCATGAGATGGTGCATGGGAAGTACTAAAATATAAGAGTGTCTTTGCTGTACTAAAGATACATCATTTTTTCAGAAGGTTGGCTCGGTGTCAAAGCTGGGATTCCCAGACAGGATCCAGCCACTATTCAGCTTCGTGCACAAACCCTGGGGCCTGGATGCCGAGAGGGGCTGTCTGTTCCACCTTGTGACTCATCCTCACATGGTCTTTGTGGAATCTTCCTGAGGAGTATCTCTGTGGCTGCCCACAGCCCTTTAGTAGCTGCCGACCACCACAGATGAAGCTAGTGTGTTTTGCACTACTAGGGAGCGTCTCCATGTCAACTGTGTAAGATGCAACCACAACCCAGCCCCTTCCCTTCCTGTGAGCTATGTTCCGGCTTGAATTACTGCCCCACCACTTCCTGTGATGACATTCCCATGGGAGCAGGACCCCCTCCCGCCATTTAGACCCGAATAGCCTCTTCTTCCTTGTGGAGAGCTGTTTCAGTTCCCTCAAATCCATTTCTTGAAATCAACACCACTAGTACCATTCCTCCACTAGTCCAAACAATAGCACTACCTAACTGACCTGAGACTCAGCTGCTTTCCCAACAGGACAAGGATCCTGACCTATTAAAGGCTTGGATCAAGGCCTGAGTGGACCAGAGAGACAATATAAACACCATCTCAGGATGCTGGCCATGAGGGATAGGATGTAAGGACTGCTTGGGTCAGGAGCTAAGATTTTTGCCAGGTCTAGAGCCTATGCAAGAACAGAATGCAAACAGATATTACAAGCGTATTTTGTGTCCCATGGGAGGCTTGGAGGGGAAGATGATCTCCAAGATGGCTGGGCCTCAGGTGACTGTGGATACTGGAACCTCCCTTTGTTCACTTCCTGCCTTCTCCATCCTGTGTGGCCATCTTGGCAAACACAGAGGAAGCATACAGGCTCTCTAGCACCTGTATTGTCAGGTCCAAAGGAAACTCCATTTCCCCCAAGTTCCAAAAGGCAGGCAAATGTCGATCTGTGGTGCTTGTTAGCATAGCAAAGCACTCGCTGGCCTCTAGGCTCCCGCAGATCACAAGCATCTGTAACACATGTCAAAGTCCATGCTAGCATTCTAGCCCTCCCCACCCCCTCCCCTACCTTAACCTCCCCCGATCACAAGCTTCTGTCCTCACAGCTCCTCATTCTCCTTATAGCATTCTCCTTATAACCCCATATCTCAATACTCTCTCTCTCTCTCTCTCCCACTCCCTCTCCCACTCCCTCTCCCTCCCCATATCCCTCTCTCCTCTCTCTCTCTCTCTCTCTCTCT
>NW_022196906.1:92071953-92074307 GCF_008632895.1 Mastomys coucha | reverse complement strand
CCCCCCCCCCCGTCCCCTTCTCTTGCTTCCCCACCCCCTCTCTACTCTGCTCCTGTGTCCCTCCTTCCCATGTCCAGTCCTCTGGCCACGTTCAGTCTACTTCTTTCTCTCTCTGTTCTTGACTCTTCCAGATGCCTCTCATCTCTACAATAAAAAACCTTTCCCTTAACCATACCACGGGGTGAGCATATTGTCAGTCTATACAGTAATATCTCTTTATAGTCTAATCTTTCTCAAACAGTGCCACCAACCTGAGATCAAATATTCAAACATATGAGCCCATGCAGGACACTCTCATCCAAACCACCACAGCTAGGAAAGCAGGTGAATGCTGTTGGCAGAACTTCATGTGCCATCCTAGCACACGGAGCTTGTAAGACAGTATTGCTGCGAGCAGTGCCATCTGTAGAGATCAGCTCCAGAGGCTTCAGAGAGAGACTAGTATCAGTAGCTGGGCTTAGGACCACTCTGGTGGTATTTTGGCAAAGAGTGTGGCTGTTTTCTGCCCTTGTCCTAAGAATGTACCTGAGGCTAAATTAAAAAGTTAATGAGCTAATTTCATTGGTGGATCTAGTCTCAACCAAGCCTAATATCAACTCTGTCATGTGGTTATTAGTTATCGCTCTTATGCTGGTCTATGGTGAAAATGAGCAAGTGTGCAAAATTATGCAGTCTGAAGAGAAGAACATCCAAACAACTTAGTGTTGGAGACAAGACTTGTGCTGAAAGAGATAAGGAGATGAAGCCTAATTCACAGTAGTCTAAAGGGAAAGCTTGTCCTAGGGCAAGATCGTGCCCAGCTAAAATTTCAACTTGTGAAAGGAAAGTTAAGGAGTTTTCTTCAATAACAAACAAACAAAGAGAATCTGTTGCAAGTATGAGTCATGGAGGGCAGGCTCCATTCCACGTGGGCAGCCTAACTCGGCAGCAGTATCTGATGTGTTTATTAAAAAGATAAAGAAGGAGAAGATATATTATTCTAGGGGGGTGTGGTGAGGTATTGGGGAAGAGGATGTCTCAGCAGGCCCATGCCAAGGCATCCCTTTCCCCCTGAGGGAACCAGTCACACAATGATATGGTATAGTATAGAATAGAGTTTATTCAGGGCATGGGGAGGGGAGTTAAGAGGCAGAGGGGAGTAGTAGAGGCAGAGAGAGGCAGAGAAAGAGAGAGAGAGAAGTAGAAGAGAAGAATAGAGGCCCGCCATGAGTACATGAAGAGAGAGGAGGGGAAAGGAATGGGGAGAGAGGGAGAGCAAGAGGGCAAGAGAGAAAGGAGGGGGCAAGCAGCCCCTTTTATAGTGGGCCAGGCCTACCTGGTTGTTGCTAGGTAACTGTGGGGAGGAGTTTAGACAGAAATGCTAACAGTATCCACGTGTTTCTGGCTTTAGAGTCATGAAGGGCAGAGGAGGAAAAGGGTTGTGGAATCTTCCTTTAAAGTTAAGGAGAGCCACTGAAGCCAGGCAAAGTGTGTCAGAGGCCTTGATGAAAGCCAGGAAGGACAAGAGGTCATGAGAGATCATCGTCTGAAGCTGTGAAAATGTGGCCTGGATTGTGCTGGAGACACAAGATGTGTGCTAGAGCCGTGAGCTATCTGCCAGGTAAGTCTGCAGGTAGGGAGTGGAACCAGCCCAAGAGAGAGGTGTGCTGTCTTTAGTAAAGCTGGAAGGGAAGAGCCATCTAAACTCTTTGATATCAAACACAAATTTGATATCAAGAGCCAAGGTCTGCTCTGTTGGGTTTTGGTCTTGCTTCGCTCCAGTATTTCCTCACCATGCCCCGTTCCACTCTTTTGGAAAGGCAGTGTATAATCTCTGCCACTACATTTTGAAGTGTGTAATTTATATTTTGATTTTACAGGGCTTTACAGTTAAGAGATTACCATGAGTCTCAGAAGAGACTTTGGAGTTTTAAACAATGTAGAGACTGAAAGACTATGGGGACTTATGAAATTAAACTAAATTCATTCTGCATTATGATATGGCCATGAGCGGACAGGGGCCAGGAAGTGGAATGTGGTGAAGTGAATGAGAATGGCCCCCATAGCTCACAGGCTTGTCTACCTGGTTGGTCCCTAGTGGTGGAAGGAACCATTTGGGAAAGATTAGGAGGTGTGTCTTTGTTGAAGGAAGCATATAACCAGTGGGTAAGTTTTGAGATTTAAAAAGGCTCATGCTGCCCTTACTCCTGCTTCTCTCCCTTGCCTCTTGCCCTTTGTTCACCCTCTCTCCCCATTCCCTTCCCCCTCTCTCCACATGATCATGGCCAACCCCTACTTCTCTACTGCTTTTCTCTGCCTCTGCTACCTCTTAACTCTCCACCCCATGCCCTGAATAAACTCTATTCAATACTAAA
>NW_022196906.1:92067180-92071882 GCF_008632895.1 Mastomys coucha | reverse complement strand
AACCTCATGCTATTTCTAATGTGTTTTCTGCTTCCCACTTGTAGACCAAGATGTACAGTCTCAACTGTTTTTGCCACCCATGCCTTTGCCTTATCATCATGGACTCTAACCCTCTGAAACCATAAGCCCAACTAAATGCTTTCTTTTATAATGGCGTTTTCTATTGTATAATAACAATAGAAAAGGAACTAACACAAGAGGGAAGGTGGGCACTAATTAGTGCCCACCAGTGTCATCAAGAACACAAGATGCCCCATTTCTCAATTCAGTGGATGCCCCTTAGAGGCTCTTCTTCAGCCTCAGGATGGCTATGAGATGGGGTAACTAAACTAACACCGGACTCCTCATGAGATGAGGCTAGAGTGTAAGAGATCTCCCCTCAAAGGTCACTACTTCTCCTTTGTTTGCTGGGCCATTTCTGGGCACCACAAGCATCCAGTGGTGAGCTCTTACTTCAGATCAGAAGTCTGAGGATCTATTGGAAAAGAAACAGGGAGGAAGAGTATTTTGGAGAGCAAGCCGGTTCTAACAGATACACATTTACACAAGCCCCAGGATTTAGGGTTGGGACTTTCTCTTGCTTTTGGAGGACTCATGACAACCTTGTTAAGTAGGCAAGGACTGGTTTAATCATTTGATAAGAGAGCACAAAGAGACTTAGAAATGGTTTCGAGGACACAGGTAGAAGAATGGCAGGCCTGTCTTTACTTTCCTGCCTCCTTGGAGTTTGCTCGTGGGCTAGTGTCCTATGGAAACCCAAGAGCAAGATGGAGAGAGGATTGGACAGACTGTTTACTCCGTATGTAGTCCATAAGTAACGTTCATTCAAGAGTAACCTCTAACATGAATATTCTAGAACTTTGGCGCAAGGCCATCTTCTTGTCCCGTGCAAGCTACTCTAGGACTCACTTTTCTCTGGGGTCACCTCTGCCACCCATCCATACACAGATCTCTCTCTTTGTCATCATTTCCCTTCCCACCTTGGTGATACTTTTATCTCATGATTTCCCATTAATGTGGGTTGGTGATAAAATCCTCCAATGTGGGTTTGACAGGGAAGGTTCTCCTGGTGTGAGAGGACAGAGAGGAGGACTTCCTTCCTCAGCAGAGAGGCCAGGGCAGCTCTTGGGAACAGCACGTTCATGAAAACCCTCTGAGCAGAGCTGAGAGGGTGAGGTGGAGGAGGGGTGTTGGCATGTCGGTGTTCCGGTGTGTCTGTGTGTGTAGTGGGTTCTGTCTGAGTATCAACTCCTCTGAAGTGGGTATGCAGGCTTGTTCAGTAGGAGATGTGGATCCTTCTAGCCATTTCCTTGTTGAGGTTTTGTGTGAAGTTAGGGATTGGAAACAGAGCTGTCAAGGAGCTTGCTTTAGAGCAGTAAGAGTCTGGAGTCTCCACCTTGGCTTAACTTTGCTCCTGGAGTCAGGCAAGGACATCAGCCTTTCCTCTAGGTTCTTCACATTCTAGTGGAAGAGCCATATTAGAGAATATCCATTTCCCTCTTGCCCTTTTTTTTTTTTTGGAGGCTCCCTCCTCAGGGGACACTGAGACCAGCTGCTTAGAGGCCCACATCCTGGCCGGTGAGTAGGATGTGGCATCTGGGTCAGCCTGGGTTTTGCCTCTTTCCTAAAGCTCCTCCTTCCCCCTTTCAAAAGGGGTGCCCAAAGCTTAAGTGGGTGCCTCTGGGGATTTCTTCCTCAGGCCCCACCCCACGGTCTCTTTTACCTTTTAGTGTAAGTTTGTCTTCCTCTTCTGATTCTCTTGTCATGCAAGGTACAAAGTGTAAAAGTGCAGTAAGGAGTGAAAGCTTTGTAAGTAGAAGAGGGTCTCTCTAGTGTCGTGGAAGACGATCTCGCCAGTATTTCCGACGCAGTACCAATGAAGATGGCTCCTCCAGAATCCACAACACAATTCTGTGCTCAGTAATTTCTCCCCATCTGAAACCAAGACCATGGAAAGGCAGTACCGCCGACAGAGAGGCAGCTATCTTCTTCGGGAAGGAAGTCAGGAGAGTCTGAATTTGAGTTTTAGTTTTCTCCAAGTCAAGAAGTCATTAAATGATGTTAGTCAGTCCCCTCTCTGACTTCTCTCAGGGAGGAAGTGTCAGGTCCATCGGCTGGGTGCATACCATGTCTTCATGTCCCCGCCCATCACCTGCTCCAGGTTTGAAAGTCTTATGGACCATCTTACCTCATAGCCAGGAGCAGTCTGAGTCTCAACACTGAGCCTTCACTTAACAAAACGGATGTGAAAATGTTAGTGAGGTACAGCCAGCATTTGAGAGACCAGTGACTCTCAGAGTCACATAAGAGGAAGAACTGGGGACTGGGCCTTCAGTCGCCTCATGTTTCAGGGAAAGCACAGCTGCCTACCAGTCTTGTTAGTCTCCCAGAGCCTCACTCTGATTAGGGAAATGGCATGCATGCATTTCTAATTCTCCTGATTTTTCTGACAAGGTCATTGTTCCTTAATCCTAAAGGATTTGAAACAGCTCTTATCTGTTGGATTTGTGTTACATGCCACTGGCTTCCAGAGCTCCCATTAGCTAGAAGGATATTAGCACCCACCCAAAGATCATGACAGGGCTTAGAGGGGGCCTCTAGGCCCAGGACAGAGGAGAGAAAGAACTCGAAAAGGACAATTATTTGAAACAGCGAAACCCTCATATTCACAGAAAAAAACAGTGAGACCCAGAGGTGTGTGGAGTGAAGCAAACAGTTTGAGTGCCCTAAGGGAAGCCTCGGAGGCCATAGCCACTGCCCTAAATCTTGTAAGGTGAAGCAAAGACAACAAGGCCTAAACTTATGTACAGAGAAAAGCCTCTTTTCCAGTTCACTCCGGAAAGGCAGCAGCCACGTGGTGAATCTCTGTACACCACACCCACCAAGAGTGTATGTCCCCATTAGTCCAACTGCTTATCTTCTGTGTTTGAGATTTGGGGTCCTGTAATTCTTATGGGGAGCAGTCCTGAGTACTATAGGGGTGTTCAGTGGTATCCCAGCCTCTACCCTAATACTGCTTTACTCTCAATGATGACAATAAAAAAAAATGACACCGTTAAATGTCTTCTGAGGGCAAATGTGTCCCTGCCCGAGAAATGCTATAACAGAATAACATAGTCCATTTTTTAAAATTAAAGTGATAGCATACTATTTTTTTTTTTTTGCCTGAGCCACTATTTGTTATGTGAGTGTTATATGCTAGGTATTTTGTGAAAAACATTACAGATGGAATCTTGTTTATCCGTGGGTAGTTGCTTACCAAATGCATTTATTTTCTTTTATTGGAAGACGCAAAGCAGCAGAATGTCCTGAGTTTTCTAGTTAATTTTTAGATTCTTCTCCTGGCTCTTGCCTCACCCAGGAAGCAGGGGAGACCGTGCTGGGAAATGTCAGGTTCATGTTGCTATAATCAAATGTCTGAGGCTAGGTTTATAAAGAGGCTAGGTTTATAAACTTAGGTCACAGTTCCAAGAACTGCAAGTTCTAAGAGTGCAGATTTTGAGTGATCCGTTTTGCTGCATCGCTTCAGGATGGATCATAAATGTGGGTGCATTTGTGGAAGTAAGAGGTCCCTCCAATAACAAAGAGGACAGGGAGAAGGGGAGAGGGAAAGAGACAGATGGAGAGGGAGGGGAAGGGAGAAGGAGAAAGAGGGAGGGGAAAGGAGAGGGAGAGGGAGGGACAGGGGGAGGGGGAGTGGAGTCTGACAGTGCCTTCTGGGGCTAACTCCCAATTAGCCTAAGGTTCTATCACTAGACCCACATCTTAAAGGTCTCACCTCCCAACAGCATCACATTAAGGACCATACTCCCAACACACAAACCTTTGGTGAACACATATGAACTATACAGAACTTCAACAAGCAAGGAGTCTGGCCCCTGTCACGTCTTAGGGCCACCTGCTCACCCTGTTTGAACCAGGGTCATCTCATCTACAAGATGGGGATAATAGTTCCTGCCAGGCAAGGTTGTAAGGCTGAAAAGTCAGAATCTGGAATGAGAGATGCCCTGGCTGGTTTCCATCAACTTGACAAAAACCTAGGTGTATCTGGGATGAGAGGGCCTTTACCATGAATTGTCTATATCTGGTCGGCCTGTAAGCAAGTCTGTGGGGGCATTTTCTTAATTGATGATTGAAGTGGGAGGGCCCAGCCTGCTTTGAGTGGTGCTAACTCCTATACAAGTTGCCTATATAGTGTATAAGAAAGTTGCCTAGAGTGTATAAGAAAGCAAACTGGGAAAGCCAGGGGGTGGGGCAGACCAGTAAGCAGAGTTCTCCCATGACCTCTGCTTCAGTTCTTGCCTCCAGGTTCCTGCCTTGAGTTCCTACCTTGGCTTCCCTGAGGATGTACTATAACTTATGACCAAATAAATCCTTTCCTCCCTAGGTTGAGTTTGGTCATGATGTTTTGTCACAACAGTAGAAACCAAACCAGGACAAGAAGGGAATCTACTTGCTTTGTGTACCACCATCTATTCAATTCCTGGATGCCGGTTCTTCATAGATGATAGATAAATCAATATTCATTGAATATAGGTTGATGAAGAAATGTCTGCTAACATCACAGCCACTGGCATGCATATGTGGTCAGTGAATACTGACTATCTGACTGCAATACCACCAGGCAAAAGCCACCAGCCACCAGCCACCAGCCACCAGCCACCAGCCACCAGCCACCAGCCACCAGCCAGTCAGCAGCCAG
>NW_022196906.1:92065322-92067128 GCF_008632895.1 Mastomys coucha | reverse complement strand
CCAGCAGCCAGTCAGCAGCCAGTCAACAGCCAGCAGCCAGCAGCCAGCAGCCAGAGCCAGCAGCCATCAGCCAGAGCCAGCAGCCTTTGGGCACAGCAGCACCTGGGATGCTGACTACAGACGCCTCAGCCCTGGGGGAGCCTGTGACATGGGAGGATGAGAGCAGTGAATAGTCACAAGACCTCAGAGACCGCTTGATAGCCCTGAGAGATGTGTTAGAATCAGAGTTAGAGTCACTCCTCCTGCTACAGTCAGCTGAGACCTCAGGCCCAGAGGCATCTAGCCTTTTTCTTGGGCTCTAGAGAACTTTTAAGATAATACTTTTAGGTAAACTAGTCAGATGCATGCATATGCTTTATAAAAATGTAAAGCTTAGAACAATGGACTTTAGTAAAAAAGAGATTTCTGCTCAGCTTTCAAAAATAAATTTTTTAAAAATGTAAAGCTCAAAACTATAGACTTTAGTAAAAAAAAAAAAAAAGACATTTCTGTTCAGCGTTTAAGTACTTAGTAGGAGTTAAAAGCAATTAGGCTAATTAAAGTCTGTTTTGTTCCAATTCAATAAGTGCTCCTTTATTCACTTCATTGTCCTTTATGATTTGGATTAAGGTTTGTATGCATTTGGAAAAGGTCATGTTTGCCATTTGCTCTAAGAATGATGGGTAACTACAGAGGGCAGACCTCATAGGATGCTAGCAAGACACTGGGCTCCGTGATGTCACATCCCATCTCTGGCCCTGCCACATCCTGGCAGTCATGCTGGGTGTGTTTGCCACCTTGGCCTTAGTTTCCTCATTTAATTTTTTTTTAAAGTTATATGTGTGGGCTTTTTGCCTACGTGTGTAGCTGTGCCCCACATACATTCATGGTGCCTGCAGAGGCCAGAAGGGGGCATCGGGTTCCCTGAGTGTAGAGTGATAGCAGTTATGAGCCATCATGCAGGTTCTGGGAATCTAACCCATGTCTTTTGCAATAAGCCCCAGTCTCCTCATTGTTTTAGCCACAGGGTCTAGCTGTGTAGCTCAGGCTGGCCTGGAACTTCCTATATAGCTCAGGAGGGCTTCAAAGCTACAGTCCCAGCGCCTCTGTCTTCCAAGTTTTAGAACTACACATTTGTGTGTCCCCACCCAATTCTGCATTTGTAAAGTGGGGTTACTACCAGTGTGCAGGTTGTGTTAAGCATCCAGAGAGCTAAAGTCTGTATGTAAAGTACCTGATGTACCACATGGTACAAGGATGGAGGTGTCAGATGACAAGGACCACCTCTCTTCTTCCTTTTACTTCAGAGACCCTCACTTCAAGTCACCCAATAACTTTGTTTTCAGTGCTGGAGATCAAACCCAGACCCTGGTGCATGTTGGACACTTCCGGCCACCTCCTGTTCACTCTTTATGGCTCAACTATCGTGACAGGAAGCTGGAGCCTCTACCTCATCTGCTCTGCCCCAAAAGGAACTGCATTCCCAGGCTCCCTGGCAGCAGTAGGCTTCTGGTGTGTACAGAAAGACCATCAAAGGGGCTAATGACAAGAGGTTAGAAAGTGTGAAGCAAGGAGAGGCTGGGGTGATTTTCTAGGCCCTCCTTTTGGCAGTGGCTGGGTGTGACAGTTCATCTTGATAGTAGACTTAATGGAAAGATGCTGAGGACGTTAGTAAGACACATTTCTGGTTGTGTCTGTCTGTGAGAAACAAGGAACTAAGAAGAAACCTGCTCTGAATTTGGGCAGCACCATCTAATAGGTTTGGGGACAAACGAGGAAGAAGCAAGACACCTGCCAGCATAGGGATGTTCTCTCTCTCTCTCTCTC
>NW_022196906.1:92054646-92065312 GCF_008632895.1 Mastomys coucha | reverse complement strand
TCTCTCTCTCTCTCTCTCTCTCTCTCTCTCTTTCTGCCTGTTGTCTGTGAATGGAGGTGTTTAGCTCTCAGCTACTACTACTCCAATACCATGCCTGTCTATTTCCTGTCATGACAATCATACACTAACTCTCTAAAACTGTAAGTAAGCCTACAGTTAATGCTTTCTTTTATAAGAGTTGTCTTAGTCATGGTATCTCTTTGAAGCAATAGAACAGTGACTAAGACAGTGGCTTTCTATGTGGAGGGCTATTACACCTGTTAACTTGCTTTACTCAGCAATGAAGGAGGATATTATGAGAACTTTTTCTTGGGAGATATGAACAGATGCCTACTTACCAGAGACCAGGAACTGACAATAGACCAAAGAAACAATATAGTTTAAATCTAAGTTGGTGAATTACAGTTTTTTTTTTAGGGTTATCTACAGGATTATGGGTGAGGGGTTACTTACAGGAAACTGGATGTCTTAAAGACAACTGTATCCCAACTTCCCAGCCTAGCACAAGTTACAGCTCACAGATATTGGAACGTTGGAGCCCCCTGCCTGATTTTCAGGTAGCTTGGCATGTCAGAGAATCTCTTCTCAACAGACCTTACTGCTTAGATAACTTTGAGGAGCACGAGGCCTTATACATCTGGTAGATTTCAGGGACTTCCTGAGGCTTATGAGTTTCCTGGGTCTTAATGAGTCCCCCACCCCCCCACCACCACCTTGAAGACTTCTGAATCTTACCAAGCTTCCCTCCTGGATGAAATGTTTCTATCCAGACAAAGTTGCTCTGTCACAGAGAATATGGTGAATCCCTCAGCACACCATGTTCTAAATGGACAAAGCCAGAGTTGTCTGTGTGCTTGCCAAGCTTCTGTGGGGGGCTGAAATAGTGCAGTCTGGACAAAGGTCCATTCTCCAAACTTAGGAAGGATGCACAGCAGGAACCCATGTTTTGAGGAAGACTTCCTGGTGACTGTCAAGTCTTAAAATGCCTGTTGTAAAGGATCATGTTGCTAAAGCTTTAGAAGCTAAAGCTTTGATTTTTAACAAAGAAAATCACACAATTACACACACACACACACACACACACACACATATATATATAGTATAAATATGTGGAGTTGGGGAGGAGTGCATGTGTGTGTGTGTGTATGTGCACCTGTGCGTGCATTACAAACTGACTTGGGTAATGGACTGCGCCTGAGATACCATGCTAAGATCTTATTAATAACTCATTTGAAGCCTGTTCAATAGTCCTCACTTAGCTGAAAAAAGAAAGGAGACTCAGAGAGAGAGGAAGGAATTGCCTCACAAACAGACCCAGCTGGAGAGGGTCTTGACCTGTGTTTGAACCAACAGTGAGTCCAGAGTCCATGTTCTCCTCAGGTCAGGCTTGCACAGTGCATGCTTTTGCCCATAAGTCACCTCACCAGCCTCATCTTTTACTATTTTGGTTTCTATGATCAAACATCTGACAAGAAGCCACTTAAGGGAACAAGGGCTTACCATGGCTCCCCGTTTAGGAAGGGATGTGGCATATCATGGCAGGGAAGGCATGCTGGCAGGAGTATGAGGCAACTGGTCTCATTACACTTGCAGTCAGGAGGAAGAAAGTTGACAGGACGTAGGAATGGGCCACAAGACCTTGAGATGTCTCCTGACCCAGTGACCCACTACAGCTAGAGCCCTCAGTCTCAGTTCAGCCCCCAACTGGCTGTCAAAAAGTTAATCTCTTCCACTCCATTTCAGTCAACATGGCCTGCAGGGCAGGGGTGACATATTTGTAACATGGTTTGTTTTCAAATAGGTAAGAATCAGGAATCCAGTGGCTCTGCTTATCCTATTCACAGTGGGTGCAGGAATGTGTGGGTTACCCGGGTACAAAGTACATGTCCTAGTTTTGAAATGGCTCTGCCAGTAGCACTCATTCAAGCCCAGTCACATCTTCCTTGAAAAGAATCCTCAGCCCCATTCATTCTTTCACATCCTACATAAACTACATAAACTATTCATTCTGCTACTTATGCATGTAAGAAACGAGTTTTCTGATGTTGTTCCATTTGGAGTTTGAAGTCATGTTGCCTGCTATTTGCCACTAGTATACCCGCTAGGGGAATGTGTGCCCTGCCTCTAATCCACTCTGTGGGGCAGACGTGTAGGGTATAAGGGGTCCTGTGGTTCAAGGGTGGGCTCCATCATTGGGAGACTTTTCAGAGCTTTAAAAGGCTCTAAACATCTCTGAGCTTCATCTCCCTACACACTATTCACAGAACCTTGGGGATTTGCTAGTCTCTTCGATACTTTTTTTGCAGAATCTAGGATCAAAAATGAACAGATATTAAGCCATTTGTGTTCAGGACTGTTCTACAGCTGGTCCTCAAGTGTCTTCCATTACCTGATTCAGCATGGTTTTCTTGAGACAAAAGAGGGTCATTTGAGGCTGCACTGAGCAAGGATAGGGCTAAGGGGGATGGTGGTTGGGGGGTGGAGTTCCTGGGAAAGTTTTGGAGAAAGCAGGGCAAAGGGCATACCTCAGTCTTTTCAGTCAGTCCTGGTCTACACCAGGAGACGGAGCCTGGTTCTCCTTCGGAGGTTCAGTTGCCTCCAAGGCATCTCCCACTTTCTCACCAAAAGATATCCCTTGGGTACCCCACCCAGCCATCGTGAGGCCCAGGTACTTTCCTGGCTCTCTTGTCCCAGGCACATGACATGCTTGCTGGGAAACAAAGCTTGCCAGGAGCCCCACTGTACAGGTTGCTTGGCCCAGGTGTTTGAGTGAGGTTGGCCCTGGGCCACATGGCTGGATTTCAGCCTTCTTGCCCATCCCCCAATTCCCGGATGCCTCAGGTTGTGAGATCTGATCATTCAAATTATGCTACAGTATGTTACCACCACGCTCTGCTCCTCTCAGGAGAAACTTGCTTTTTTTTTTTTTTTTTTTTAATAGAAAGTGTCTACATTTTGGTGGGACTCCAGGCTTTTGTAAAGGGATAAAGATTGTTTGGGCCTTCAAGACTCGATGAACCCCATAGATAAGCCTCATAGGTCTATCACCATTAACCAGTCTCTCTTTCCAGACACACCCTTTGCACAATTGGGCACAGCATGCTAAGCTTAACATTCTGATAGCACTTCAGAGGCCCTGACCTATCGCTACGGTGTCTCTGCTCATCTGTTACTCCTCAGGCAGTAACGCAGCCCACACACCAGATCTGAAGGGACTGAGTCCTCTCTAGGACCCAGACTCCACATCAAGCAAATAGTGTGCATTGACTCTCCTGTCACAGTGACCTAGCGTCTTCTCCTCTTACAGAAGAGAGAAAACCAGGGCAGAAGGGATAAGTGGTGTGCCTGTGGTCACTTAGCCAAGCAGTGGCATGGCAGAACTCAAACTAGACTTCCTTGTGCATGTCCTGTAGCATCCAGCATGGGTGGTAGGTTCAAGAAGGTGTGAATGGGCCAGTCAGTGTTCCGTAACCCACTTCATAGCACAGGGCCAAAGGGACTGACATTGTAGACTGCTGGGGCTCAGTTGGGGGTCTGGGAGAGGCAGTTCTATTTGGTCTGCTCAGGACAGGGTGCAAATCAGAAGGCAGATGGATTGTAGTATAGACTGTTGGAAAAGGGACACACATCTCTTCATAGGAATGTCTCCCAGAGGAAATGCTCACGAATCAGCAGTGTTGTCTAGAAGACACTCCTAATACCATCAACAAACCAACCAAAGAAGAAACAAACGAAATGAAACCAAGAACAACACAAGCCTGGAAGGCAGCGGCCATCTGCCTAGGTGAGATGGAAATAAAAGATGGAAAGCTTTTCAAAGGCTGAGAGGACATTTTGTTTCTTTTTTTAATAACAGGTTCCAAGGTAGGGGGTAGGTTCCTTTTATACACTCCAGTTTTAACCCAGACAGGTGATATAAGGGGCTCTATCAGGAACTGGAGAATCCCCATGCTGCTTTCCCTAGCTGGCGGAGAATTCTGCATGTGTTCCAGGCTTCCTCATGCCCATCACTTCTTTTTGAACACTTGCCGACACACTTGGTCACCGCAGGTCAGCTCCTGCAAGTCAGAAAGTGGGTAAGTGGCCGCCTGGCCTTCATTATTGCCCAGCACCTGGCCCTCTTACTCTCTGGCAGGTGGGTGAAGCTAGAATGAAGAGGACATTTAGCTGTTCTGGGCAAAGTGTCCCTCACAGACCCAATCAGCTGCCATGCCCTGCAGGGTAGCAGTAATTTGATTTTGACACTCAAATTGATCTTGAACAACTCTAAAAATGAAAAATGTAAAGTAATGTCCCTCTTGGGTGAGATCTCTCCTACTCTTGTGATTAAAGCAACACTGACTAATTTATTAAAAGGTGGCGAAGCCAAGAGGAAGGACAGGATAGCATGGGGAGGTACTACACAGGTGGTTAGGCCCAACAATAGGCCGAGGCTTAAGTGCTCCCCCTGGTCTGCCTATATGGTAGATGATGGGGTCCCACTTTTCACCAAGGTTGAGAGAACCTCAGGCCTTATCTGCATTTCACTGAACCCAGAAGGAGGAGGGTGAGTGAGCATGAGGAAGGCCACTACACTCATGTAGCTGATGATGGCTGTTCTCAGCCACAGGTACTGTTGGGGATGGCCCTACAATTAAAAACAAATCTATCACCTAAGCCACATCAAGGTAGGGAAAGCCGCCAGTGGAGAACCCCAGGAATGACACGCGTGTCATCAGCAGACAGGAGTAAAAATCTCAGGCGAAATTAGCTTGGATCTGAAAGGCATCTTGGTGACATTCATGTTGACCTTCGAGCTGAGTACCTGCCTGACTCCACAGATAAATGAGTGAATGAGTGAGTGAGTGAGTGAATCAAGGAATGAGGATGTGTTTGCTGAATGAGCCATTCATTTAGCAAATGAGTAGCTGGATGTTTGAAAGTGCGAAACTTCTCTCACTATTCCATTGCGGGGCCCATAAATAGCTGTGAAGATTGAAGAATGAAAAATAAAGCTGTCTAGGCTGTGATAGTTTATTGACAGATGTCAGCCATTGTCCGTCCCTCCTGTTGTTCTAGTAACGAGTCAGCTTCACAGGAGTGGCATCAGGTCCACCAAACCTTGGGGTGAGAGGCCATTCCCCATCCACCCCCCATGCTTGTCAGCCTCCCCTCCCCCTCCCCCAGTAACTGATAAGATGTCTGGTCCTCAGGTGGCTTGATTCACCTTTCTCACCAGCTGCGCCTTAGCAGGGTCTCTTCATTCCTCCTTGGATCTTGCTTTCCTAACTCAGCGTTTTAAACTTTCCTTTTTAATTGCAGCTATTCACAGAAGCAGCCGTATAGATTTCTTCCTAGAGTCCCCTGAGCTGGATGGGAATGGCTTTCTGACTGTGTGACCGAATACATTTGGCTGGCGCTCAGGGCCATTTTTCTTGTCAAATCGCCTGGCCTGGCCAGGTGAATGGCCGTACAGACCCCAGGGCTTACCAAGTACAGTTTATCTCCCTCCACCCACTGCTTCCAGCCACGGTTCTCCTTCTCTCCTTTCTGCACACACACGAGGGTGTTGCCTTCCCAGGTGACGAGGGTCTGCAAAGACAGAGGTCAAACAAATCACACAATGGCCCTGGGAGACCTAATAATCTGCAGCTTCAATTCTGCAAGCTCTGCCAGGCTCCTCCCTGCCCTCGGGGAAGAGTCCTGTCTCCATGATCCCAGAGACCTTCCAGTCTCCATTCCACATATACCCTCTGTTCCAGCCAAGCTGGTCTCTCCAGGCTGGCTGTATTCTCTTCTGAGGAATCTGACTCAACCGTTTTATTATATGGTAAAAATAGCACTTTGAGCTAGTAAAGGCAAGATGATGAATTCAACTATTAACAATGTGGAATTTCTGGAAGGGGAAATACCTCAAAGTCAACAGACAAATAACCAACAGGGAAAAAGAGCTGTAGCCTATCAGTAAAGACTTGAAATCCTTATATATAAAGGGCCTCTGTAAATCAATAAAAAGATCATTAACCTAACAGTCCATGCCAAGCAAGCATATGAACCGAGGGCTTATGGGGGGGAACTCTTGTAGTAGATGGTTTTTAAACAGAAGAAGAGATATTCTACTTCACAAATAACAGCAGAGATACTGATAAGACTGCTTCTCAGATCCAATTAATCATGGTCAATGATTTAGTAACCTAGGCCAGGGCTGTGCACCCTCACTCAGGGATGGTGGGAAGAGAAATCTTTTGTGAGGACTCTTTTATATTAGCTTTTAAAATATGGAATTGCACATAGTTTTGATTATGGTTTTGCTTTCAATACTTATTTTAAATAGTTTTTAATTTACTATTTGAAAATTCCCTATTTCATACGCATTTAGCTTTGAGTGTGTGTGTATGTGTATATGTGTGTGTGTTTTAAGACAGGGTCTCATATAGCCCTTGCTAACTGTGAACTCATCGTGTGCTGAGGATGACCTTGAACTCCTGACCTTCCTGCTCTGCTTCCCAGGGGCTGGGATTCTCATCTCTGATGATACTGCATGTATTCTTTGACCTAAAATGTCTACCCTGAGAATTTTCCTGCAGGGGCTACACTTCGAGCCTTGACCACTGTATATGAGAATAAATACAGGGAGGCTCCCTACTTCACTAGGGAGCTGCTCACATGATTCTAGGTAGGTCCTGTGACCTAGAACCTGATTGTTTGAAGGCTTATCTCTGGGTAGCGATGCTAATGGCATAGTAGTGTAGGGACGGCAGCAGAACTCATGAATGACATCCTCCATTCCAGCCCAACCAAGCTGACCAGTGGATGGAGAAGCCATAGGCCCGCCAGTTCCCAGGAGGCTGCAGGGCCCTGTGCACATCCTTACAACTCCCTAGATACCTCTGTTTCCCTCTTTAGTACCTTGGTGCCCTGATCAGACTCATACACTGCACCCAGTGATATTTTTGTCATTCCCCACTGCATCTGTGTCTTACTTCCTGTGTGCTTCACACAGCTGGGTTATTTTGTTTTGTTTTGCTTTTTTTCTCCCCATGTATGCCCAAACCACCTGGCACCTCTCTGGACGAAATTAGGCTGAGGACCTGACACTCGCTTTTTTCTATGTCTTATAAACCCTACTGATGATAAACTGACTTGTAGGATTTTTTTTCTTCTCCTTGTGCAATATACAAACCTGTTTTCTACAGATTGTTAAACCTACCTATTTCTAAAATAATATTTGACCTTGACCATAATATATGCTTTACGCACAGTGTTATTCCTCCCCATTCCCCCTCAATGCATCACAGGATCGTTTGTTACAGCAAAGGACTGGAAGCCTCATAAAGCCTGTCAGTGGGTGGTTGGTTAAATATGGTGTGATTCTTCCCTGCTGTGCAGCCATAGAAAGAAGACAACCAGAGCTGGTTGTTTAAGTGCTTAAAAATGCAAGGCACTGAGCAATGTGCATAAGGTGAGGGTGTGTATGTATTCTTTTGCTTAGTCCCTGTCATTTGCAAGGAAGTAAAAGAAATCCTGAGCAATGATTATCCCTGTGAAGGGACTGATGAGCTAGGCCACCAAGGCACAAAGAACATTCCACATTTACTGTTGTAAAAAACAAAAAACAAAAAACAAAACCCCAAACCGTAACCATTCATGTGCTCACAGTCCCCAAGTCTAATTTTAAAATAAAACATTCTGTTCTTGGGCTGGAGAGATGGTTCAGTGGTTAAGAGCTCTGGATGCTCTTTCAAAGGATCTGGGTTCAAATCCTAGCACCCACATGGCAGCTCACAACTACCTGTATGTAGCTCCAGATCCAAGGAATCTGACACCCTTACACAGATATACATGGGGACAAAGACAAAAATACCAATGTAAGTAAAATTAAAAATCCTGTGCTTTCTTTAAAAGGAAAATGTCTCTTTCTCTTTCGAGGGCATCTGAAACTTTGTATCTCTAAAGGACTTAGAGAAGTTCAAGCTATAGGTCTTCTGGCTCCGCTGGGAGGAAGAAGTATCTGGAAATTGCATCTTCCATTTCTCCTAATTGTCTTAGACCCCACTGCTTCGCTAGTAGATAGCTAAGGACTCTTGTCTTCTCCTTAGGTAAGGAGAGTGTGATCTCTTCTCCTTCCTCCCATACTGCATTGTACTGGAAGCCCCAGTGCACACTGACTGCATTGATGCCTCCATTCACAGGTGGAGCTCAGGAAAGGAGAGGCTGTTGGTGCTGTTGGTGGCTGTGTGGCTGTTGGTGACTGTGTGGGTGTTGGTGGCTATGTGGCTGTTGGTGGCTGTGTGATTGTTGGTGCTATTGGTGGCTGTGTGGCTGTTGGTGGCTGTGTGGCTGTTGGTGGCTGTGTGGCTGTTGGTGGCTATTGGTGGCTATGTGGGTGTTGGTGGCTATTGGTGGCTGTGCAGCTGTTGGTGACTGTGTGGGTGTTGGTGGCTGTGTGGGTGTTGGTGGCTGTGTGGCTGTTGGTGGCTGTGTGGCTGTTGGTGACTGTGTGACTGTTGGTGCTGTTGGTGGCTGTGTGGTTGTTGGTGGCTATTGGTGGCTATGTGGGTGTTGGTGGTTGTTGGTGGCTGTGTAGGTGTTGGTGGCTGTGTGGGTGTTGGTGGCTGTGTGGGTGTTGGTGGCTGTGTGGGTGTTGGTGGCTGTGTGGCTGTTGGTGGCTGTGTGTCTGTTGGTGACTGTGTGACTGTTGGTGCTGTTGGTGGCTGTGTAGGTGTTGGTGGCTGTGTGGGTGTTGGTGGCTGTATGTCTGTTGGTGACTGTGTGACTGTTGGTGCTGTTGGTGGCTGTGTAGGTGTTGGTGGCTGTGTGGGTGTTGGTGGCTGTGTGGCTGTTGGTGGCTGTGTGGCTGTTGGTGCTGTTGGTGGCTGTGTGGGTGTTGGTGGCTGTGTGGCTGTTGGTGGCTGTGTGGCTGTTGGTGGCTGCTATGACACTGAGCACAGTGCTTGACACTAGCCCGTGAGTCTGTGGTAGACAGTTTCCCTGAGGCAGAGTCTTGAGGGAAGCTTGCCCACCACCTGCCCTAGAGGAGGTCCCAGCAGAGTACACACATGCCCTGCAAGGGGGACATTCAGTAGACACTATCTGTTTATTTGCCTATTTTCTGTATGAGGCTGAGATCCTGGAGGATAGGAAGGGAGCTCCGACTCAGCATGACACCTGTCTCGATGATGCGGGCTTGGCAGGCAGTAGGAACTTAGCAATATTCGCAGAATGCAGAAAATGCTAGTGCAAGGGGGGACCTGTCCTAATATTTCATTTTAATAATTCACACTGGGCAGCAAGACCCAAAGTTATTCTGACCCAAAAGTAAATTGGTTACCAATGAATCATGGTAATGGTTACAAGATTGTGGGTTCACTCCTACATGAGACAGTGAGAAGCAGAGCTACAAGAATGGTTAAATGAACCAATGCCAAAGCTCACAGTTCTTATTAATTTAATTGTCTTTCTCCTCCTCTCCCTCCTCCTCCTCTCCCTCTCCTCCTCACTTGCTCTCCCTCCCCACCCTCTTGTCCTCACTCCTCCTCCGTCTCCTCACTATATCCTCGATGCTGGCCTGGAACCAGCCCTATCTTTGTCTTAACTTTCAGAGTGCTGGGGTTACAGCGTTTGCCATCATACCCAGCTTTTAGTTGCTGACCTTGTCCTTGTGTCTGAAGAGGTTTTAAAAACAGACTCAAACTGTTTTGAAAGATCCTGCAGCTAAGAAAGCCACAACTTTGGAGTGAGAAAATGGACAGGGAGAGAGCTCCGGAAGGGGCTGGGTTTGGGTAGAACAGGGGCAGGGGTGGAGCCCCTACTGTGACTTTACCTCTCACACTTCCAGAGTCAGCATCTCTCAAAAAGGCTCTTTATGCCAACAGAGATACAGGTGCCAGCTCAATGTTCACTCTGTGAGAGTCAAAAGCTGAACCAATACCTATAAAAGACTATCCTATTTCTTAAAAAAAAATCGTTTTGAGATTATAATGTTATCATTTTCCCCTTCTCTTTCCACCTTCCAAAACTCCTCATGTACCCCTCTTCAAATTCATGGCCTCCTTTTCTTATAATTGTTGTTGCTGCTGTGTGTGTGTGTGTATGTGTGTGTGTGTGTGTGTGTGTGTGTGCGTGTGTGTTTAACTATATGAATGTAGCCTGCTCAGTCCATATAATGTTATTTGTATGTTTTCGGGGCTGAGCATTGAGTAACCAGTTGGTGTCCTCTTTCTTGGGGGAGACTGTTTCTCCTGCTCTCAGTATTCCTTGGTTGCATTGTACCAGAAGGTGCCATGCAAGTTTCCAAAGGAGGGATGCACCCAATAGTCTTTCCCAGTTATGGCGTCTCTGAACCACGAAAACCACCATTGTGGGATAACCTAAGAGTGCTGTAGTGTCACACACACTTTGACTATAACCAACAGCTCTCAAATTAGACTCCAGGCCCACTCAACAAGAGGACAATCATGTGCTATACTGGAAAAATAAAAGCCAGCTACACAAGGATAGTGATGTCATGAATCTTGGAAGAGAACCAATATCTTAATTCTTCGGAAGTAAAATTATTTGAAGGTTGTGTCAGACTGTTCAGGACAAATGTGTGTGTATGTATGTGTGAGAGAGAGAGAGAGAGCGAGAGAGAGCGAGAGCAAGAGAGAGAGCAAGAAAGAGAGAGAGAGAGAGAGAGAGAGAGAGA
>NW_022196906.1:91999023-92054636 GCF_008632895.1 Mastomys coucha | reverse complement strand
AGAGAGAGAGAGAGAGAGAGAGAGAAAGAGAGAGACAACATTGGAACATGATAAAAATCACAAGGGGTGCCTGGAGCCATGGCTCAGAGGTTAAGAGCACTGAGTGTTCTTCCAGAGGTCCTGAGTTCAATTTCAAGCAACCACATGGAGGCTCACAACCATCTGATGCCCTCTTCTGGTGTGTCTGAAGACAGTGACAGTGTACTCATATAAATAAAATGAATAAATTTTTAAAAAATCACAAAGGGCAAACATTAATAATATGCAACTCTTTTTTTAAAAAAATTATTAGCATGTGTATGTGCACCGAACACATGCAGATGCCTGTGGAGGCAGAGGGAGTCAGATTCCTTGAAAGTGGAGTTCCAGGTGACTGTACACCACCTGATGTAGGTGCTGAGAACTGAACCTGAGTCCTTGGCAAGAGGAGTTAAGGTCCTTAACTGCTGAACCACCGCTCCTGTACCCACAACAGGTGACACTTAGCAAAGAGTGTAAAGTTATTCTTTGTTCTCTTGCAACTTTTCTATGGGTCTTGTAGTGGCTATTCCTGGTGACTAATACAAGTCTCAATCACTTCCCCTAAATTCTAGACATAGAAGGGATCTATTGACCTGCGGAGATACTCCTACTTGCAACATTCCTAAGGCTGTACTTCTCCAGCCATCTTGGGCTGCCCACCATAGGAGGAGCCTCCAAAGTCACTTGGTGCTATTTGTCTCGTCCCTGCCTGCTTTCCCCAATTCCAAACACTTTTAAAAGATATATATACCATAAAATTCATTCTGCTGAAGTCCTCAGTTCTACAGAGTCTGGGGAGTGGCACTTTTAGTTTTCTTTGTATATTCACAAGGTTGTGTGACCATCTTCACTAATGTATCCAGAACATGTCCTCATCTTGTATCTACTACCATTCAATACTGCCTCTTCTATCTGCTACCCCTTATGCATTTGCCTGTCATGGGTAATACATGGTCTTTTGTGTGTAGCTTCTGATGCTTAGCATGTTTTCCAGGTTTATTCTAATCAGCACTTCCTTCTGATGGTTATATAATCTACATTTCATTATACGGATATCAATTATTTCTCATATTTTGTATGTGTGTGTCAGTACCTGTGAGTGTGTGTATGTGTGTGTGTGTGTGTGTGTATGTGGGAGTTAGAGATAAATGTTGAATGCCTTTCTCAATTGCTCTCTAGCATCCTAGGCCTGGAGCTCAGTGACTTGCCTGCATTGTCAGGGACAACAGGCCTTGGAGATCCTTTGGTTTCTACCTCTCCAGCACTGGATGTGCTGAAGATGTGTACTGGTGTGCCTGGCTTTCTATGTGGGTTCTTAGGATGCAAACTCAAGGACTCATGCTGGTGCAGCAAGACCCTTGATGACTGGGTATCTCCGAAGCCCTTCTCTTACTTCTCTATGTCTTACATGTAAATATGTGTGTGTTTGTAAGCTCTGAAAGTTAAACCTAGAACACTGTGCATGCTAAGCAAGTGTTACACCAGCGAGCCACACCTCTGTCCCTGGTCTTGTGTTTTCGATAAAGGGCTTTTAACTCTCTTAGAAACAAGTCAGAGTAAGAAGTGGGAGTAACGTATGGTGATCAGAAGGGAAGGGGGAATCGCTGAGCCTAGGAGTCAGCTTCATCTTTGCTGTGTTTTTATAATCCTGCTCCGGGCTGGTGCAGAACTGGGCCCTTCAGGGCTCCTGCTGCAACCACACCTTTCCCTAATGAATGTCACCTTTTCTTGAAGGTTCTGAGAATGATCAGAGTTGAGAAGTGGAGCCCTAGGGAATGAGAATGCACTGCACACAAAGCACATGTACCTGCCAATCTTTGCATACACATGTGTACACATAGCTTGTGAGGAGGGGCAGGGCTCATGCACTCCTTAAAGTTAAAGGGTTCTATTCCTGTTACAGGCAGTAGATAGTCCTGAGGGCTCCTGTTCTGAGCTGTAATTCTCATGGGACTAGAACTTCATTCAGTCTCTAGTCAAATATATCTCATCCTACCAGTTCTGTGTGTGTGTGTGTGTGTGTGTGTGTGTGTGTGTGTGTGTTGTGTGCATGTGCATGCATATGAGAGAGACAGAGATGGTGATGGGGAGAAAGAGAGATTGCTATCCTTGGCTTTCTGTTGCAGGTAAAGAGGAGACAAAGTATGGGTAAAAGGATGGTTTCTCCCTGCAGTGATGCTAAGTGATGATCTTATCGAGGAGGAGGGAGAATGGGAAGGGTGAGGGTGGGGGTGGAGGTGGAGGTGGAGGTGAGGGTGGGGGTGGCTAGGCGTTGACAAGTAGAAGTTTTCAGAATCAGGAAAAGCCAGAAGGACATGACTTGTTTCAGGAAGAGGGAACTCTCCTGTCAGAGAGGAGAGGAGCTTTCAAGAAGCCTCGCCTCACACCGCAAGGAGCAGGGAAACAAATCAAGAACTGATTAGCCTGGAACAGTGGAGAGATGCAAGCCTTCAGAGGCAGATTTTCCCATTAGCTCTGGAGTCTGATGAATTAGCTTTCTGGCCACAGGTCAGAAAAGGCTTGTGGACCTGTCACCCCACTGCCCCAAGCAAGGGACCTAAAGTGGACCTTCGGGGGCTTTCTGTTTCTGGAAGGCTCTGGTGGAAGAGCTCCAAAATACTTTTTACCCCTGTCTCTCTTTTGTTTTAATTCTTTTTTTTAACTAATTTTTTTTAAGCAAAAAGCACTGTATCTAATTTCCCCTGATTAACGAGACTATGAGTGCCAGAACACTTGACTGAAAGATGTGCCTTTCTCACCACAGAAGAGCAGTGTTTCCTCCTGAGGCAGGTAAGAGGGGCTGGTTACTCCTTGGAGCATGGGGACGGTATTAAGCACTATTAAAATACAATTAAATCACTACTAATTAATGATTAGTTCTTATGGTAAGCACCCCTCATGGTGTTAAGTGTGTGTGTGTGTGTATGAATAAGTAAAGATATTGGGGCATGGGTTAACTTGATTCCCTAATTAGCACTTGTTGGACTCTCCCTTGCTGCCCTCAGTCCTTCAGATAAAAGATGAGTCCACCCAACAGCCAGCTGGACTGCTCTTATGATGGTTCCAGCCATCTTGAACACTCCATGAATGCCTTGGGAAGGATCCTAGTGATCATAGCTAACTGCTCTGGTTCCTGAAGGCTTGGCTTTAGCCAAGCTTGTTGGAAACAGTTGGTGCCAGACCTTGTGCTATCCCAGGCCTTGGTGAACTCTCACTGAACCTGCAAAGGTTCCACCTCCCCTGGTATTCTAGCAGAGAGACTGGGGCTAAAGTGTCAAGGCTGTGATTGGTCACGGCACCCCTTTCTCTGGCTCTCTAAGCAGGCTCATTGGAGAGCTGAAGTGTAAGATAAAAAGCTGGACAGAACCTCCAGTTAGAAACTGTCATCTTGGTCACCAGATTTTCAGAAATCTAACACGTCTTTAGAACCAAGAATCTCACAGTCTTGGGCTAAAGGCTCTAACAATTGTTAAGGGTTAAGAAATCTGGACTTCTAACCTACAGGGGAGCTCTAACATCTGTTGGCTAAGGGTGCCTGTTCCTGAGACTGGCACAGGATCAACGATGTTAGAGGGAACCACCTATTGCTAGTCCCATCTGCCTATGGCTGCCACTTGCTTTAGCCAAACACTAAGGGAAGTAAAATCTACCAGAGAAGTGCTTTTGAAGAGCTTCTCCTTCACTCTTCATGGTCTCTGTCTTGGTATAGTGAAAAGACTCCAGCTAGCCAATTGCTAAGACTTCCAGCCCAAAAGAGGAACCAGAACTCAGTCCCTCACTTTGGGAGAGCTCTAAGACTTGGAAAGAACTCCTGGAAGAACAAAGCAACATGTGGGTTGTTGGTTTCCCCTGGGAAGAGGCAGCTGTGGTGAATGGGCAGAGCAAGGTGGCAGATCCTGTATCACTACCCTAGCCCTTTGCTGGAGATGAGGGCTCTTTTGCCAGAGACAGTGTATTCAGCTCCATTCTTCTCTGTTTAGGAGCCCAATAAACACATTAGCACAGAGAGTGCTGGGACTCTCCACCCTTGTATAAGCTACATGGGCGTGAGCAGTGCAGTCAGCGGCCACTGTAATATGTGGCAAGCCAGGAGCCCTTCCAGGTTTTCTGTGTAAGTCCTAGAGCTATGATGCCAAGGTTGGAGGAGGGACAGTCTTTAAATAGGACTGAGATTAAGTCTCCCTTCTTCCTGTTTGGAGGGCCCTGATCAGGTGTAGTTTGATCTGGACAACCAAACACTGGAACACACACCAAGTGTGAGGAGCAGGCCACTGGGCCGTGAGACCACACAGCAACATAGAGGAGCTGCTGTTGCCTGTGTCTCTCACCCCACATTTACTTGCCTCTCAGCAGCCTCTGCTTTATTCACAAACAGCTGCTCTGGGTAAAGGCCTGCTACCTTTTGTTAGAGTCAAGGTCTCAGGCTCAGAGATAACCCTTCACCTTCCGGTGAGTGTTGTTTTGTGTGTGTGTGTGCTTTCAGGGTTGGCCAGTGCAAATACAGTAGCGCTCTCCTCTCTCATCAATAATGTGTGTGTTCCAAGAGCCTCAGTGTAATCTTGGGTAGAATCGAACCCCATTATATTCCATGGAACTCACATGGCTACCAAATGACTGGAGGGTGGGTGATGTACACAGGGTGGGTAGACTGGAGAGAGAAGTGGCTAACATCTTGGGCAGGATGGAGCAGGCAAGGGCGCCCGCATCATGCTGCCTATGACATTCACTTTAAACCTCAGGGCTGTTTATTTCTGTAATTTCCTATTTTCTGTTTTTGGGCTGCATGGCTAATGGAAACTATGGGAAGCAAGAGCGTGGCCAAGGGAGGATTACTGCAATTCCAATACTGGGAGTATGGCCTGTGACCCCTGCAGGGTTTCCTAGGTGATGGCCTAGGAGCTAGGTCTCTGCCAGGACAGAAGGCACAAGAAGTCACAGACACTGCATTACTGACTCTACTGGGTCTGCTGAATTATCTCTTTATTTCATCTGCATCATGATTTTCTAAAAAGAGATTTGGCCAACTGGATCATCTAAAAGTGAGGGTTACATGTCAAAGCACCTGAATTCTCAGGGACTCCTTTAAAAAGAAAAAAACAAACAAAAACAAGACAAAACAACAACAACAAAAACCACAACCCCCCAAACAAATACCTAAAACCAAAGAACAAACAAAATAAAAACAACGACAAAACAAAATAACAAAACCCAAACCAAACAACCCAACAGGTACCAGGAAGCCTGATCTGATCCTTTCTTGGGCAGAACTGACTGAACATGGCTGCCTCTTTATACCCAGGTAAACGGCTTGGCTGAGCTCTGTAGTTATCCATTCCCAGGACATCCCCTCTTACCCTCTTCTAGCTGCTTGCTCAGCCCTGTAATCTTAATTTCTCACATGATCTGAGGCCTCTGCTCCCTCCCTTCCCTGCCTCGCCTTACTCAGCCCTTCGTTAATTACTCCTTATCAACCTCACTAAGTCCATTCTGGTTCTGCTTAAGTGAGCCTTTCTGGGCATGGGAAACTAGAAATCCAGTCTCTGCAGGGACAGCCCCTGTGAAAATCCACCCACCTTGACATGCCGGCCGTCTAGGCCCTTTGTGTGTTCGTCGAACTCCACCCCGACGGTGAAATCCAGGTCGTAGTTGCGGAACGTGCTGTTGGTTTTCGTCTTGAAGTTATCACCGTCCTGAGTGATGATCTTCGTCTGAGTCAGACGCACTGCGATCTTGCGGGTGGCAAAATCAATATCTGTTGGCAGAGGGAGTAGGGAAGGTTATGATGTGTGCAGCCAAACTCATTCATTTCTTTAACAAGGCGAAGCGCTCAGGACCAGATGCGCAGACTCGTCACATTTCTTTACATACACTAGAAGCAAGAGTTAGTTGTCTTGTACACGATTCTGCATCCCACCTCACCCCCCCAGTTTTGCTCTATGTGTCCCCCATCAGAACCAGCCTTAGGTCTATGCTCATAGTAGATGTTCAGATAATATGGATTTGTTAATGGAGGAGCGTGGTCTGGGACAGTGGTTGCTAAAAGCCAGGACCCTGGGCCACTACCACTAGCAGCAGCAGCAGCAGCAGCAGCAGCAGCAGCAGCAGCAGCAGCAAACAAGGAAACAGAAGTGTAAATCCTTCCCACTCACTTTGTGCACGCCACCATTTAGAAACCCTGGCCCAAAAGAGTGAGGGCAAGGGGCGGGCAGGTCAGCCCCAATTTCCCAGCTATGTGGCCTTGCAGAAGGTTCTTCCCCTTTCAGAGCCTCAGTTTCCCCCTGCTGCCCCAGAGGAAGGGGCAAGGATGGAAAAAGCTCATTTCATATATTTATTGTGGCAAGGAGTCAGCAAGTTTGATGGGAAAGGCTATACAAAGTACCCAGGTGCTTGCGGGTATTCACTGCACGCAGGGCTCCATTGTTGTCCTTGTCTGTTTAGGTTTACGGGAGGACCAGATCAGCTTAGCCCAGAGCAAAGGTTTCAGAGCATATTTCTGTATCCCTACAGCTACCGAATGCTATAGCTGTAGCTGTCATGGGGCCCTTTATCCAGCCTGGTGGGATATTTTCTGGGCTGGGTCACCTTCCTTCCTCCAGTTTGCTTGGTCGGTGGCGCAGCGTTTGCTCAAGCCCTCTATGCTGAAGCCCCTGTTGTGTTCACAGAGCTCCTGCAGTCGTCATTAGGATGTAGGAAAAGGATGCTGTTACCCAAATGAAAGAAAGGGGAGTGCCCCAGGCAAACTACTACAGAAGAATGGAAATTGTGGAGAACAAACTGTTCTTTAGCAAGCAAATCTATATTCGCTCTGTGGAAGTAGAAATCGCGGCCCAGAGAATTTAAATGACGGGGCTCAGCATCATCCAGCTTCACCGTGTCCCTTTAAACGTAGCCCGTTTTTCACTCATAGCTTAAGCGCCCCAGGAAAAATTACTGCTTGTCCTGGGCTGCCTAGAAAAGTGGATCGCAGCAAAAAAAAAAAAAAAAAAAAAAAATTATTGCTTGTCCCGAGTTGCCTAGAAAAGGGGAGGGCTGCGAAATCGGCCAGTTGCTGAGAGCACGGGTGTGTCCTGAAAACAGCATCGGAGTCAATCTTCCTGACAAGGGCTCACAGAGTGCTATTAGGGCCCCTATGCAAATGGAAGCGAGCACTGCTTCGCCTCCAGATTGAAAAATGACTTGGCCTCTTGGCCACCCTTTAGCGTTTGCACAAGCCAGTTAATCATGTCACCTCTGCTCCACCCTGGGCAAGGAAGCCAAATACTCTACTGGTGGATTTCTTGTTAGATATTTCTTGTTAGATTTCTTGTTAGAGGGTTTAAATGTAGCTATAGAACACGTGTGTGTGTGTGTGTGTGTGTGTGTGTGTGTGTGTGTGTGTGGCAAAGTACTTTCTCTTTGGACTTTGCAGAGGAAACTGTTTCCAGGTATGGTATTTTAACACTAGCATTATCAAGTTTGTTTTATCTGCTTTTCTATCTTAAAGGTACCTCCAAACCCGATTTATAGCCAGGTGAAGTGAATTTCTAGCTCAGAAGGAAGGGTCCAGAGACGAGCTCTTTCTGAATAATATACATGGCGTATGGCTGCTGCTGAGGAAGAGCAAATCAACACCAGCAAAGTGACTTTATTAAGCACACTTTTCATAACTGCCTTTTGAACAATGCAAGCCATAAAGCTGAAATACGGAGCATGCGACTCGACATTAAAATGCCTTGTAATGTGCTTGTGAAGAAAGCTAAGGTTGCAAGCTAAAAGGGCAGGTGCACTTTGTAAATTAAAGAGCGGAGGATGCACAGGGATCCATCACAGGGTGTCTGAGGCTGCTCCAAGGGCAGCCTCAATGAGCTTTGAACCTAGATGCCTTCATTCCCAAATCCTCGACACTTCCAGGCAATAAGGGGACGCTGGGTGGAAGAGCAGTTTTCTCTTTTTCCATACCATTTCCTCCTCCAGAGAACACGTTTAGAAGGGAATTACCCTGGCCCCTGCCCATCTCTTCCTTCACTCCTCTCTTGCTATTGCGGGCAGGCTGTTGACCCTGGGCTTGTACTCTGCACCCTGCACCCTTCGTCCAATGTCCTCCACTGGGATAAGGTAAGGGATATAAATGTCTATCCAGCACATGAAAGGGAGGCCAGAGGAGGGCGAAGCACGCACCATCGTCACCTGGCCTTGGCTGCCTCAGTACTTTTCTATTTGAAAGTCCAACCAGATATCCCGTAGGGCAATCGAGACCCTGATGATTTGGATAACTTCGTTGACTTGTCAATGCCAGCAGAAATCCGGAGTTTTGTACAATTGCCTCGTTCTTAGGCCACCAGACACTGATTGATTGTCAGTTAGGGACCCTGAGTGACCCTCTTACTCTGTTTCTGAAGATGCTGTCTCTCTACTTGTATCCCCGTTGTCCCAACTCTCTGCTCATAATGAAGTCCCCTCCCACCACCACCTGGCACCCTCACCATGTTTAGAACAGTAAGAAAGGGCTGGCATGTTGTTAGAAGTCTGGGCCCTGCCATTTCCTAGTCCCACTTGCCCCTAGGAAATTCCCCCGCTTCTCTGGGATTCCAATTCCTCATCTCATCAAATGGAAAATATCCCATCTATCCTCAGGCCCAACTCCAGTCTCCAGGGCTTACATGTTCATACTTATGATAGGCTTGGATGTGTAATGACTATATGAAGCCAAAATAGGAAAAACGGAATTCTTGGTCTAATCTCTGCCTATCTCTCCACCCTCAGCCTCTTCTTTTATCCTTCAACTGTCTGCATACTGCCACACCCCATCCTTCCTGTCATCTACCTTCTTGGACACACACAAATCATTTACACTACTGTTCCTTGCTTTGGGGACATAGCTCAGCTTCAAGCTCTGGCCTTATGCACTGTCAACTCTTTAAGTCGTCTTCCTTGACCTGTGCCACACTTCACACATTATTCTTTTCTATTTTCTTTAAAACACTTGCAACATCTAAAGTCATCTCACACAGGGTCTGGTGTTCTCTCTCAGTCCCCCTCTCTCCTTCCTATAAGCCAGGAGATCAATTCCACCAGGGAAGGGGACCATCCTCTTATTAACTACTCTATCACCAGTGACCAGAAGAATCCCAATGTGCTGTAGGTACTCAATATATTGTTGAAACCTGAGTTAGTTAAGAAGAAATAGTGAATACAAGACTCTAACAAGGTGCTCATGGTAGTATGAAAATAACGTGTGCCCACGATCATCACTGACATCCACTGAGAGCTTTTGGGTTTGTCATCCGGCACCTCACAAATAGAACAGAGCAGAAAAAATGCAAAAAATGAAAAAAAAGCTAGAATGGGATTTTGCATCTTGCAGATGTTCAGGAAATATTTTCTGCAGAGAGTATTCGACAGGGGCCATCTTATTTTTATCTCGGGGGTAACCCTTTCCTGGTGCTGAGCTTACTAGAAACCTGCCAGGGTGTTTGAAGCAAACATTGTTTGTTTGTTTGTTTTTTTTAAAAAGTCTAGGTATATTCTTTTAAATGAAAAAAAAAAGTGGCCCACACCATCTTTCAGGAATTGAGATAAGATTTTCCTTCCCAAATAGGAACAATGTATAGAATAAAAGAAATCTCATCTTGCCCGGCTAATTTTAGAATGCACCCCTGTCACCATGTCCACTGAGGAGGTTACAAGATGATTATCTGTTTTCAGAGCTGCCTCTTCCCAGTCTCATGTCTAGTCTCTCCTCCCTGCTCTGGCTATCCCCATGCTCACCCTTCTTGGCAGGTTTTCCCATCTTCCAGGGCCACTCAACCACCCTTCCTACTCCATGCCATTGGAGGCAATAAATAGCTGCCTGAGTTAGTGTGGTGGCCTCACATACTTCTGCCCTGGAGTCAGTCTGCTGTTTTTAGAGGATGAAGTTCACTCATGGTGCACTGTGCTTAGCACCCTCATGTGTCTTCGACTCTTTTCTCCTTCCCCTACAGCTCTGAATAGACAACTCCTCTGGTATCCCGTGTCTAAGATGCTGCATGTGAGCATGGCCAGGCCTGGCTCCATCTCCGCTTGGATTCTTTTATTTTCTCCAACATCCTATCCTGAAGGACTTGGATATCCACTGCTCTCATATACCGGGATTTTTTTTGTTTTGTTTTGTTTTCCATTTAGTAACTGTGGCCACGTTGATGTCCTCAGCCACAGCTAAGTGAGGTGTCGGCCACCAGCCAGCACTCCCTAGCTGTGAGGCTTCAAGAAGGCTCCAGCCTCAGCCACTCTCCCCTTGTACTGGATGACAGCCCTTAAGCAGGGACCACCAGGGAGCTGCACTCAACCCTAGATCAATGAGACATAACTAAAGATGACTGTACTTAGATGACTATACCTACTTCAAACACGATCAGCTTCTTACAGAGTAAGGGCATTTGGATGAGACAATCTTGGTGCTCTGTTCCTGCCTGATCGCAAGAGCAGAGCAGCGTGGGTCCTACTGCAGATGGAACATTTGCTGCTTCTAGAAGCAGCTGTTGATGCCTCATTGCGGCAGCTAGGTGAGTCTCCTCCTCGGGCAGAGTTGTTGGTCTCTGCTCCTGTCTCCATCACATGATCAGAATCATCTTTTTATAGCTCTGCCTAGCCCTTCTTTGGAATTGAAGACATCTCCTTTACTCTTCCGTTTTCTGGTCCAAAGGAGGACCTCAGGGCATGAGAGAGCCCTTGAGTGATAGGACTTTCAAGCTGCTTTCTTTGGGGGTCAGAGATAATCTAGCAAAGATTGAGTGCCCAAGGCAGGAGAGGAGGTACCACTGACTCATCCGGGATACTTACCCTTGAGCTCCTAACAACTTTATTAATTTAAGGTAAACTCAGAGGTTGCTGTGACACGTTATCCTGCTGAGGTCAGCGCCATGTGTGGAGGAGAGCATTATCGAGTGAGCCACTGGGCTATGGACAAAGCCAGGGTGCTGCTCAGAGCAGCATCTCAAGCGTGTCAGCACAAAGAACCAGGCCCCGGAGAAAGCCAGTTTCCTCATTGATGGACAGAGTTAAAGTCCTAGAAAGTGATGGTGCGTAGGCAGAGAGCAATGTCACACCTGATGATATTTACACATCTGGGGATTTGCAAAGATCTCTGCAATGTTCATCCCAAATGCCAAGTGCACCAAAAGAGCACCGAAGGCAAGCCTCGTTGATTTCCCAGTCTTGGGAAAGCAACCTTGCTTTTAAGTTGGTTGGGGCAGAAATCAAACAGATCAGTGGAGTTGCTTTTGGCAACTTAGACAGATGGCACGGCCACTCCTCCTCTGCTTCTGGCTGAGTCTCTTGATATTAATCACTGCCCGCCCTGCCCTGCCCATGGGTAGCTGAAGGAAATCAGGTGTCCTGCCTCAGTGCTGGGAAAGTGACTCTGCATAAGGTATTCTGCAGAGTACTGTGGTGTCATCAAGGCAGGGCAAGTCCTTAGAACCCCGAGAACTCCATCAGCATCTGGGCAAAGCAGGCACAAAGACATCTACATTCTATGTTTAGCTAGAGCTATCTCCTGTGGTCTCCAGCTCAGTCCACAAAATGCTGGATGCTCCTCTACCAAGCAGAGACCTGCTACAAAGAGTTGAATCAGTCCACTCATTAGAGTGAAATCAGTCTAACATGATGCTCGATTGCACATTATTACTAAAGCTCAAAGAGACAGCAAGCGACTGATGTTAAGGATTAGGCACATCAACCCAGAGATATCTAAATGTCACAGTCACAACTTGTAAGTCCCTTATGACCGCTGGAGTGCAAGCTTGTGCAAAAGAGGAAGCCAGGGGTAGAGAGAGGGTTTCTTTCAGTAAGATAAAGGTGTAGCCTCAGTGGAGGATGGTAATGTTTGCCTTCCACCTTCAGACTGAGGCGTTGGACTTTGGGAGTCTGCCCAAGGGACCAGAGACTAAGGTGGAACAGAGTGTTATCTCTAAAGTCCACTAGGAAATATTTTTGTGAAGTATTATCATTGTGTGTACGTGCATGGGTGGTGCGTGTGGGGGTTGGTGGCATGTGTGTGCTAGGGCGTGTATGTGGAAATCAGGAGACAGCTTTTGAGTTGGTGTTTTTCCTTCCATTGTGGGTTTCAGGGATTAAAGTCAGGTTCTGGGGCTTGAGTGCCAAGAATTTTTACTCACTAGACCATCTTGCTGGCCCTGGAATTGCTATCGTTTAAGCAAACAACAAAAGGCAAGTTGCTTTCTGATAATAATCTATGTGCCTGGATTGTCTAACAACTTTCGGAACCATGGTGCTTCCAAATAGCCCATGTGATAAGTGTTTCCGTTGTTCAAAATCACAGCTATACCCAGCACCATCAGAGAAACCACAATACAGGTGTCGTTATCCCTATCTGACAGATGGAAAAAGATCAAGGCCCTGAAATGTCAAGAATCCGATCCCACATCACAGAGGAAGTCTTGGGCACGGCACAGGCTGTACTCATGCTGGGATTACCTCAGAATTTATGATTCTGAACTATGCTCTAATGAACTATATATATGGGCTCAGAAATCCATTTCCATTAGCCACTCATGTTGCTAAACAGGAGTGTGACAGGAATATTTCCTTTTTGCTTAGGTCCTGTTACACTCCCTTCCAAATTGATTTGGTATCTTAACCCTAGTAGGCAGAGCCCTAATAAGAGGGTTTTTGTTTTGTTTTGCTTTTTTTTTTTTTTTGCCTGTCTTTCTTTTGCTGCAGAAAAAGGCCCTACAAGCCCATTCTTAGAGATGCTTCTCACCACCATATCCAAATCATTGGGCTTCTGCAGGCATGTGCGGCAATTTCCGTCATGCTTGTATGGCTCCCCCACATGCAAGGATGTATCTTTGTATGAGGGGAATTTCAAGGTAGAAAAGGTGACCAGGGTGCTGTCTCAGGGAAGAAGTTCAGTAGCTAAGCTCCTTTCCCAGTGCCTGGTTCCTGCCATTATTCGGAGGTCCCCTGTGGCGACTTACTCCATCTTCTTCCAAGTACAGCCCAGAGGTGGCCAGGACCACGTGTTTCTGTCAACACCAAGAGAGCCCAACAGACCTGCTCCATCACTGACTTGGGACACAAACAGATTAGCAGCCCTTGGCCTGGAGCCCAGTGCAGAACTTAGATAAGCAGTGAATGATTTGAATCCTGTGATAAAAGCCCCGCGCAGCCTCTGAGAGCCTGAATGTCTCTAGGTAGAGAACTGGATGGCTGGTCCTTCAGTGCTCTCTATGTCAAGGCTCAGAAAAACTCAAGTAGGAGTCATTGATGGCGATGTCTGACTCAACCGGTTATCCATGAGATGGTGATGGCAAGGCAGGAGAGTGATTCTGTTATCCTTTCAGGGCAAACTATACCAGTGTTGGTGTGTGTGTGTGTGTATGTGTGTGTGTGTATGTGTGTGTGTGTGTGTGTGTGTGCATGCACTGTGTGTGAACACACATAGACATGCTATGCATCCTCCTTTCAGTGTGTGTTTTCTGTCAGCCACGCACTGTACAAAGGACATTCTAACATCATCACATTTATTATTTCTAGGTAGGAAAACGTCCTCAGAGCGTTCCCAGGACTTAGCTGACTTTGCACTGCTGTAAGTCCTTTATCCTAGGACTTAACCGGGTTTGCACCCAGCTCTGGTGAGTTCCACACTGGCACCTCCTCCAGGACCAGTCAGCTGTCCTCTTAATGTCCCTTGCCTCCCAATCCCCTTCACCTCTTACCTAGGGCCTTCATGTAGCCTTCAAAGTTCTCATTACTCTCCATTTCCCAGGTTCCATTCTGGTCCTTTGTCATGATGGCAGCCTCTGGTTTGATGTGGACGCTTGGTGACTGTGAAGGAACAGGCTCCAGGGAGAACGTGTTCAACGTTACTGCTTTTATAGCTCAGTGGAGCAGGTATATAAAGATAATAGAGTCAAAGGTCATAAGCCCAACTCATAGGAACTGCCCTTGCAAAGTTCAACAGGTCTGTGGGCAGTCCAGGCGCAAAGTCCTGCCGTTGCCAGGTATGCGTGTCCCAGTGATTCCCATGACACCCTGCCTTGGAGCAGCTCATTTTAGGCTGGCTGGCCTCCCACAGAGACCCTGGCCCCACACAGAATGTTCCATACAGTTCCTAAGGAAAACAAACCACTCAGTATTTGCCTCACATGTTCCACAGGACACCAGAGCCAGGCCTGTCCATCACGTCACCTACACTGATTTGGCAGTGAAGCTGGGGGCAGATCTTACATCTGTGGAACTGTCCTTGTGCCAGGCCACACTTGAACTTCCTTTTGTCTCAGTTCACTAAAGCTCTGTGGGTTATTTAACACCCCTTCACCCCCTGTCACTGCCCCTCCCCACTTTCTTTCTCCAAGTCTGCAAGACTCAGGGAAGTTAAATGATAAGCCCAATGGTGACTTGTAAAAGACAGCCAGGAAAATGAACTGTGACCTGTGACAGCAGAGTAAGACAGAAAGGACCTTTAGGGATTCATCATTTGCCCTCCACATTCAGATTTAAGCACTTTAAAGCAGTCCCCCCCCCCCCCGGACCCCACAGGTCTTGCATGCAAGAATATAAGGAAAGCTGGCCTGGTATGGGGAGGGGCTGGAGACAAGAAAGGCTGCTAGTTGTGGTGAGCAGGAAGCCTGGGTGTAAATGGGCATAGGGAGGAGGAGGTGTTGGGGCTGATGTAAGTCAAGAAGGGGAACGGACAGGAAGTCCAGTCTCTTGAGGGGCCATTGCTTCAGTGGAGTTGCACATGAATCAAAATACAAGGAGACAAGAAAGCCTGTGTCTTTAGCTCGGACTCTGCGTGTGTTGAAAGAAGTCCTCTGCTTTGGCCTGGGTCTAGACTTTGAATTTAGATTTCTGGGCTAACCTAAGGGATTCAGCAAGTGTAAAACTACCTGGAAGCATACATTTCAAGCCAGTCCAGACAAGGTTCTCTGAGGTAAACACATATCAAAAATAGGTTTAGGACCAGAAAACATTGTAAAGCTAATTACCAAGAGCAAGCACCCCCAGAAGTACAGAGATTTCCAGGAGTTTCAGATAGCAATTAGAAAACAGATTTAAAATCAGTAAGGAAATTCAAAAATCACCCCAAAACTTTAAAAGGCATAAAGTAATATTTTAAAAAACAGAATTACTGCCAGGTATAGTGGTACATGCCTTTAATCCCAGCACACAGAAGGTGGCAGGTGGATATCTATGAGTTCTAGGCCAACCTGGTCTACTAGCAAGTTCCAGGTTAGCCAGAGTTACACAGTGAGATTCTGCCTCAAAAAATGTTAGTAATTTAAAAATTAAAATTATGGTTGCTAGGGACTGCACATACCTATGTTCAGGTACATGTGTTAATATAAAATAGAGAAATATTTAAAATACATAGTTGCTAAAACTAAAAAGGCAGTAGATGGTCTAAATAGTTTATTAAATACAACTAAAGAGAGTATCTGTAAAATGGAAGAGTTGAGAGTCATGTACTCAGAGACTACATGCACTGCTTGGTTTTTGTCAATTTGACACAACCCTAGATAGGAACCTCAATTGAAAAATTGCCTCCAACAAATTATCCTGTGGGCAAACATGTGGGGCATTTTCCTGATAAATTAGTGACGTGGGAGAGCCCAGTCCTCTGTGGATGTGTCACCCAGGACCAGGTGGTCCTGGGTTGTATAAGAAAACAGACTAAACAAGCCATGGAGAGCAAGCCAGTAAGCAGTGTTCCACCATGGTCTCTGCTTCAGCTCCTACCTCTAGGTTCCTGCCTTGAGTCTTGCCCTGACTTCCCTCCCTGAGGAACTGTGATACGGACGGACGTGTAAGCCAAATAAACCTCCTCACGTTGCTCTTGGCCAGACTGTTTTATCATAGCCAGAGAAAGCAAGCAAGACAGTACTAACTCAGAAGACTGAAAACTCATGGCGAAATCTCAGGGGGAAAAACCTAAGCAGAGAAAACAACAGAACACACACAGAACAAAAGAACAGCACAGCAGTGGAATTGGCTTTAGGCTTTTCAGCAGCCCTGGGAGAATCTAACAACGGATTGCTACCCTCCTACAAATGAAGGAAAATACTTTAAAACAAGAATTCTAAACCCAGGTTGCCTATCACTCAAATACACACACACACACACACACACACACACACACACACACACACCAGCCAGCCTCAGCACAAAGCTCAAACCAAACCAAGAAGCCAGTATATTTATGTTAGGTGATGCCAGCAACAGGAGGGAGCCAGTACTTCCTGGGTTAGGTTTCTGTCTGTCAACCTGCAAACCTTAGAGTCAGAATGCTTGCGCAGAAGGAGGAAAAGCAGCTGTCGAAATCATGCCCATTACCAAACTCTATCTCATCCTAGAAAAATCACTGAAGGCTTGTCAAGGAGTTCTGTGTTGAAGTGAATTACCCGGCTACTTCTGGCCAGTGCTGGCTCCTTTCAGCTCGACTTGGCCAACTTAAGTCGAGGTTTCAATAAAGAAACCCTGCCCACCTCCTTTGTAGTATGTGACCTGGCCTTATCTCCTCTATATAAGATCCCATTGTCTTGTATCAAAATTCGATATGTTTGTCTAATCACCTGTTCAGAGTATTACATTTATAATGTTGGCAACTAAGAGGCTGTATGATACAGTACAGTGACCCAACACTGTCTATAAAACACCTGCTTTTTATTAGCACCTATAGACAACTGATGGATGCCTAGGATGGCACAGAAGGCTTGAAATCTTTGGCTTCATGGTGTGGCTTTCCCCTTTCTCAGCCTTAGCTATCTCCTATTGGAACAGGTTTGTGAGAAGCGAGCTGGAGTGGTGTGCAGTGGTCATGATTAGGAGGCTGCAGTGGGTTCACAGGTGTTTAAAGATTCTCTTGAGAATTGACGAGGCCCCTCTGGAGCCACGGGTCTTGAACTCTGGCCAGCCTCTGAGTCATCCAGGAGGGCACAGCGGAATGCAGGATGCTAAGCTCCTCCCTTAATGAGTCTTGGGTGAGACCTAGGAATGTGTAATTCTACAAAGTCCCTGAAGGGCTACTGCCACTGCCCCAGGATCACAAGTGAAAATTATTGTATAACAAAAATTGAAGAAAGCATCACTTCCTAGCCTTGATCCCTGGAAACTTACCTACCTTGAGTTTTACATTTATTCTCTAGTCATATAAAAAGACAGACAGACAGACACACAGAGAGACAGAGACAAAGACAATGAAATAGACAGAGAGTGAGTACATATTCATGGGTGTTTGTGTGTGTGTGTGTGTGTGTGTGTGTGTGTGTCTGTGTCTGTGTGCACATGTGTGTAGAGGCCAGAAGATGATCTTGGACATCATCCCTCCTCAGGGATCACTCTTCTTACTTTTAGGTTTTTTAATTAGAATTCAATTTTATGTGTCTGGCTATTTTGTCTGAATGTATGTCTGTGCATGAGTTGCATGCAAGGTGCCTGTGGAGGCGAGAAAGGGTGTCACACCCTCTGGAACTGGAGTTATAGATGGTTGTGAGCCACCACCATCGAAGCTGAGTCATCTGCAAGAGCAGCCAATGCTCTTAATCCCTAGGCTACCTTTCCAGCTCTACCCACCTTGGTTTTTGAGTTAGGGTCTCTCACTGGCCCAGGGCTTGCTGATTAGGGGCTAGGTGATCCACGGGATCTCTGCCTCTACCTCCCCAGCACAGGGACGACAGATGTGTTACAATGCCTGGTTTCTTAATGTGGCTTCCTGGATCCAACTCAGGTTCTCATACTTGTGTAGCAGACGGTTTCATCTATGGAGTCATCTCCCAAGTCTGTCATCTTAAGAATTTAAATAGAGATAAAGACCCCAAAGCTCCTAGAAGGGTTCCTGGCATCTAGTATGTAGCTATCCAGGATAGCAGCAGTGAGGTGAGGCTATAGCCCAAGCTTCTGGCAAGGGCCTGCTTCATCCTCAACCTTCCAAAACAAAACAAAACAAAACAAAACAAACAAAAAAAAAAAGCCAGAGCTTCCACATGTTCCTGTCTCCAACCTGTGTTCAGAGGACAGAGGTGAACTGGGAGGAAAAGTAAGGGACAGTGGAGGAGAAAAGCAGTGGCCACTTAAGCTTCAGCCATTAACACGTTCAAGAAAGGATCACACATCTTAGAAGTAGTAGTAGTGCCCTAGTTTACAAAGTCTAATCCTAATCCACCCTCCCTCCAACTCTGACCCTACCTGTGCATATCCCATTTTGTTACCTACTTGTCTTGGTGGAATCCCTCAGGTGACTCCTGAGCCTAGAAAAAACTACCAGCCATTATTAGCTGGCAAGGAGCTCTCTGGAGAACAAAGCCAAATGTGTGAGAGTGAGCTCAACTACAGGCCCAGGTCTACGTGACACCTTCAGGAGGGAGGCTCCCTTTACCAGAGCAGCCTTGAGCAGCCTTGCCCAGACCTGCCCAGGCCCTCCCAAGTCTACCTTGCTTTCCTCTTCCTCCTTCGGTATTGTTTCTTGTTGTTTTGTTGTACCAAGACTCCAACCCAGGCCCTCACACATCCAAGGCAAGTTCTGCATCTTTAAACTCTTCCTAGCCCCCTCCTCCGCTCAGAAGGAAGAAGCTCTAGGCCCTTCAGAATGAAGAGGCTCTGTGCTGCATGTTCCCAGTGTCTCCAGGAGACACCATCTCTACCTCCCCTCTGAGGCAGTGCCCCTGTGGCTTTAGCCCTACTGCATGTGCCCTCTGTGGGGATCAGAAAATCCATTGGATCTGTCTGCAGGCAAAAATGGACCTGGGATTTCTTTGAGCCATAGGCAGGGCCAGGGCTTATCTCAGCTTTTTCACGTACATGATGCCTTAGCTACTTGCACCCCAGAAGCCAGAACAGAGGAACAAGGTCACAAATTCTCATTTTTCCCCAGGGACCCAGGGATGACATTGCTCTGGCTCTCAGTGGTTCCTTCCCTTCCATTATCCTGCACTTCAGAGAAGGCAGGAGCTGAATGAAGGCTTCAGTCTGAAACCACCACTTTCCATAGAGTGTTCTTTACCTCTCCAGAGGTACTTGACAACTGAAGCCAGTGGAAGCTTCTATGCCCTACCCTGCCCCATTCTGCCAGACCCAAGGAATGTCTGAGCAGGCAGAATCTGTTTCTCTCCTGTCTCTGAGGGCTCAGGGACCACCTGACTTTCTCCCATGCTTAGTGCCTGCAGGGTGGTAGCTGGGAGCATGCAAACACGGGCAGAATGAACGCTGTTTGCTTGGGGTGTGATCTGGGGTGAGTCATTCTGCAGTGGTAAGCCCTAGTTCTGAGTATCTCCTGGAGCTGGACAGACAGAAGGACTGTGATCACCAGTGGTTCTGTGAACTATCAGCAATTCTTCTTTTCAAGACTTCAAGCTAAATAAAAGAGTTGGTGAGCTGATCAATAAGATATTGGTCCATGTACTCTCCAGCCATTTATCAAGTGTGTTTGATGTCCTAAAATCAATGAAGATGCACCATTCAAAACTTCTATTATTCAGTGTTATGTTCCAGTAAGTGGCTTGAGCCATGAGCAGAAGGACAATGGTAGCCTTTTGTGTGCTGAGCACTTGTCTTGTCTTATTTCAATAAAGACAGGGTGTCACTGAGTTCTCACTTTAAGGATGAAGGTGTTGAAGCTCAGAGAGGCTAGGCACATTCAGAAAGGCCATATAGTTAGATGATGGTGGATTTGAACCCAGAAACTGTTCTCTCTGGTTTTTCTGGCCTTTTCCCCACCAGGTCCTAGGCCTCTCTGTGCTCCATTAGCTTCACACATGATTCTGATGCCCAACAAAGTATGAAAACCAAGTGTGTATTGAATACACTAAAGCATGACAGAGCTAGGAAGCAACTAGCTAACTGCACACCCGATAAGTCTGTGTATAAATGAGAACAGAGAATGAGCTAGATCCAGGACAAGTGGAGTGTCTGTCTTATAGGCTCTCCTGGGACTCCACCTGACAGGTGCCGCTCCCAGGACATGGGAGAGCCAGGCCTCTGGAATAGTTAGGAGGAATGGCCATGGTTGTGACTTCCCACCCACCTGGCTCATCATCCTCAGGGCAGCCACTGGTTGGGGAGTTGGGGGAGGAATAAGGACATGTTTGGACCAAGGCTGGTCTGCTGTGAGGATCCCTGGTGCTGTTAGCTCTTTGTAGAGCTTGGTTTTCTTGTCTGTTGTGACTTGCTAAATACCTGATCAAAGCACTTAGAGGAAGGAAGGCTTGTTTTGGCTTTTGATTGGAGGGGTTCTAGTTCATCATGGTGGGGAACCATGGCAGCAGGAGTGTAGGGTAGCTTCTCATAGTGTGTCCACAGTCAGAAAGCAAGAAACTGAATGACAGTGGTCAGTCGGCTTTCTCTTTTGGAGTTAGTCTAGTGCTATAGCCCATGGAGTGGAGCTACCTACACCTAGAATGGCTCTTCCCACCTCAACCTAACCTTGAAAATTCCTCACTTATGTACCTGGATATTTGTCTCTTGGGATGATTCTAGATCCCATCAGGGCAACAATCAACGTCAACCATCACATCAACCCAGCGTGGATGTCCTTTTCCTACCCTGATACCCTTCTGAGGCCACAGGAACCAGGAAAGCCTGTTCTTGTCCACAGGGATGGGAGATCAGACGAAGGGCTTTCTAGGCAACACTGAGTGCTCATGGGCTGGTGTGAACTGGGTGTGAACTGGCAGGTTTGTTTTCAGCTTCGGGCCTTAGAGGGACGAGGGAAGAGGAGATCCATCAGGCCACAGGGTCCTTGCCGCATTCTGGTTTTGCTCTAGATGGCAGGAAGGAGAGCAGGGAGGTAGGAGTCCTTCACTATTCCCAGGTCACTGTGGTTGGAGGAAGCCCCCTTGTACCTTGCTCTTTCCCCTCCGTTTTAGCAAGAGCAAGTGTGCATCAAGGCCAGAGTCAATGCAAACTACCTCACCTCCTCTGCAGAGGGCCTGCCCCAGTCTCCTCTCCAGGAGATTTTGGGATTCTGGTGGCTATTTATCACCACTCTCTCCTGGTATTTGTTTCCTGTTAACTGCTCCTCATCAAAGGACTACCTAATATATCGTGTAAATGTTTCCAGACCAACACATACGATCTGCCTCCTTCTTATTTATTAATTCACATTTTATTCATTGTGCAGGGATTTATTTACATAGCTCTTGATTCAAGCAATTTGCAAAGGAAGAGGGTGAAACCTTGGTCCACCCATGCCCATGTTCACTTCCCACAGCGGATGCTGCCAGAGGATCCTGCTCACACTGATTTCTTGTGCATGTTTCCAGGGTTGGCTTATACACATACACTTTTATCCAAAGGCATGTTCTACCTCTTGCCTTTTGTCCAGAAGGGAGAATACAACAGTCTTGGGTAATCCAGAAAAACCCAACATGTAATTTACAAAGGCTAGAAATGTATTGCCTCATGGTTTTAGAGTCTGGAAAGCCCAAGATCAAGGTATTGGCATGTGGAGAAGACCCTCTTGCTGTATTCTTAACTGATAAAAGGTAGAAGAGGTCAAGGAGGGCAAACTGGCCCCTGAGCGTACTTTACAGGGCATCAGCCCATACGTCCAGACAGAGTCCTTACTACCTAGACACCTTTTTATTTTATTTTATTTATTTATTATATGCATACAATGTAGCTGTCTTTAGATTCTCCAGAAGAGGAAGATCTCTCGTTACAGATAGTTGTGAGCCACCTTGTGGTTGCTGGGATTTGAACTCAGGACCTTTGGAAGAGCAGTCGGTGCTCTTAACCACTGAGCCATCTCTCCAGCCCTAGACACCTTTTTCAAAGGCCCATCACTCGATATTGCTGCATCAAATAAAGTTTTCAATACATGGGTACAGGGAGAGCATGTTCCGGCAGGAGCAACAAACGTGTTGTTATGGTTGGGGTGTGAGATGTGTCCTGTACCCTTATGTACTGGGAGGTGGGTAGTCAGCTGGTGAGCTTTTGGAAAGTGACTGGGTGCTGACTTAATCAATCCATTGATCTGTTCATGGAGCCATAATGTGCTGCCATTGTTGGGAGTGGTAAAAAGTGAGAAGCAGGGTCTAGTTGAAGGAAGGAGGTCACTGGATCATAGCTCGTTCCGGTTCCTCCTTACATCATTCTATGCTGCTCCCATCAGCATGAGGTGAGGATTTCCTTCACCATGCTCTCCTAACGAATGAACAACAGTGCTGTTCTGTTCAAGTGTATGAGGCCAAGAAGCTGCCGTTGAGCTCTTTAAATCTTAAGCCAAGAGATTCTCCCTCCTCGTTGGTTCTCTCAGGGCTCTTGTCCCACAGGCTCAGTTACTTGAGCTCTTGTTTGTTCTTTTACTTAACAGGTAAATCTTGGCCAATTTGTCCTCAGCACAGCCGGAAGCCTCTGAGTTCTCTTTGATTATGTGGAGAACACACAGCTGTAAGTATCACAATTACAGTAGCCAGTTAGGGCTTGGAGACCATTGGCTTATTTTCTTTACTGTTCATAATTACAAACAGTGATGCTTTGATCTATTTTTAACTAATATTTTGCACACACCACAGAAAATGTCAGAATAGTTTCCATGTAGGTTTTCCTGGCGTATAACCATTATAACAATTCTGGTCACATTTTTGACAGCTCTGGATGTCATCAATTTAAATTATTTTGCCAATCAGATATATTTCTAAATGTTGACTTTGTTATTTTAGTGTGGATTTCTTTCAAATACCTGTGACTCTTTCCCCCTCTTCTGAGAGGAACTTATGTCCTGTTTTTATTTTAAAGTGAGTTGCTAGTATTTTCTATTTCAAAAAGTTTTTAAATATTAAGGAAATCAACACCACCCCTGCACACACACACAGAGTTTCTATGTGTAGCCTTGGCTATCCTGGAATTTACTCTGAAGACCAAGTTAGCATCAAGATCTGTCTGCCTCTGTCTTCCCAGTGCTGGGATTAAAGGCATGCACCACAACAGCACAATTTTCCTAGTGTCTTGTTTGCATGTGAGTTTTTAAAAACAATATTTTCCCCATATTTTTTCAATTTTTCTCGAAGCAGTGTATTAGTTATTATATAAAAGTCAGATTACTAGAGGATTTATAATGACCTGGGGGTGATTTATCACATCCCTAGGCCCTGAGCTCCTGTCTCTCAGAAGTGTCCATTTCTATCTTTCAGTCATTTCTCTCTAAAGTCTGCATTTCAAAATAGTAAACTTCTGTCTCTTTATGATGCCAGTTTTAGACATTTTCTACTGGTTCTATCAGTAGAAATGGATGTAAAAAAAAAAACCCTTAATATTTTTATTCTACTGCTTCCTCTCCCATATGTGAATGCATGTGTGTGTATGTGTGTGTGTGTGTGTGTGTGTGTGTGTGTGTGCGCATTTATGTTGTATATAATTTTAATTCAATTTTGGTAAGGTCAGTAGTCAGAGTTTGTTATTTTGATGAGTTTAAATATTTGTAGCGGACCTGAGTAATTCTCATTAACTCTCTTTCCCAGGGTTGACAATTTCCGCAGATTTTCATAGGCACGAAATAGCTGCTATTTAAAATTCCAAGTGCTTTGATGTAATCTACATCTTTGGCCTTTTCATTTTTTAAAATTTATTTTTACTTATTTATTTTTATTTTTGCTATCAGTCACCACACTGGTTTCTGTGGACATCTGTCTGCGGCCTGTGGCTTTGTCTGGAGAGCTGGAATCCTAGACATCCCCTTCCCCTGTGACCCCCGAGCCTCAGTTCTTTCACTCTGTTGAGTCAGTGACCTCTCATCCAACCACATTCCAACCTTCCCCACCCTCCATTTGCTGTTGTTTTCTCTTACAGTGCCTTTGCTTCTTACAAATAAATGCCATCCTTAGTCTTCTGTGAAATCTTTGCCAGCACGTTAAAGTTAATGTGTGGTTAATTGCCTCACCCACCATACAGGTTATCTTTGCCCTGGGTATGTTTGAATAGTCTATTTCCCAAGTCTGTTGAGTAGCTTTGCTGTGGGGGAAGTAAATGAATATCTATCCCACGTAGGTTGCCAATGGCTGAGCAAAGGAAGGATCCTGCCGAAGTCCAGGTTGGTGACCAAGGAATCCACCGGAATTACTTATATGAGAGTAGGCGAGGGGCTAGACGGGTGATGCCAAGGCCACTGCGTTATTGGAAAGCTCCACCCCAGTGTGGGTGATGACTTGAGAAAATTGCATCATAGGACTCCTGCATCACCAGTGCTCCCTGTGAAACCTGCAGGCAGCTCAATCCAGGGGTCTCTTCTTGCCCTGCAACTGTCTATTGCTTGTGGAGGCCCTGATGAGTTGTGCAACTTTCTAATGTACCCAACCAATTCTTGCAAATTTTGTCAGCTTTCTGCATGGTAGGAGCCTCCCTCTGCTCTCTAGGAGGGGGACACTTCATTCTGGAGGAAGCAGCTTCTCCACACTTTATCTTTTACCTTGGTTTTTGTTTTTGTTTTTTGTTTTTTGTTCCATTTTCATGATTTTTTTTTCAGCCTTGGATAGGATGATATGATGACTGATTTTTTTAACTTTACATTTATTTATTTATTTGTGTGTGTGTGAGAGAGAGACAGAGACAGAAGACAGAGAGGGGGTAGGAAGAGAGAAAACAATCTCTACTCCCAGTATCCTTTCTTGCAGGGGAGGGATGCAGTTACTCTGGTGGGATAACTGACCACTCCTATGTAAACTTAATTTTTTTTTAAAATCTCTACTGTTATTTGTTGTTCTGCTGTTTCTTTTACCTCTGTCGATGGAACACAGCTCTCTGTGATTGCCTTGAAGTAACCCCATCAAACGATACTGTCTGTCCTTCCTTTCTGTCTTCCCACTTTCCTACCTTCTCTTTCTCCTCCTTTGCTTCCTTGCTTCCTTTCATATCCTCCTAATCCTATAGCACCTTTTGAGCCTCTCTACATGTTGGTTTAAATGATTCAGATTCACCAACGAGGGCCTCTCTCATGTCGTGTCCCACCACAGGGCTCAGCAAATCCATTAAAGCTCCAAACTCGTCCTGAGGTTCTGTCAAACTAACTTCCTTATTTCTCCTATGGAAAGGCCCACTCCATCTCAGTGAACTGGGCACCAAACGTTGCTCATTTCCCTCTGCGTTCTCTAACCTTTGTAGTCTCTGAGACACCCATGCCTCTGGTGACCCTAGCTATCGATAACCAAGTGTTCCTATGGCTCATGTGATCCTGTCCACCACAGACTGGTTCTCCCTTGTGATGCTTCAGGTGATACAGCTGCTGTCTCAGGAAGGGCGGAGCAGTTCCCTTACTCAGTTTCTCTAGTTTCACATCACCCAGGCTGATCCTACTAACCCATGTGTTTCACAGCTTCATGATCCCAGCTGTGAGAGGCTTTTGCTGTTGTTATTGTTTGTTTTAAATTCTTTACCAATTCGATGGGTTCAGATATAAAGTATTCCCTGAGAATCATGGTTTCCTGTAAGGTAAGGCCTCACCTGCATGGATTCTTGTTTTCTAAAAACAAAATACCAATTATTTGATTGTACCAAATGAAGATTTGGGAGCCAGATGCTGGGGTAGAAGTGTGGTAACTCAGAGAGGTAGAGAAGGCACCCCACTGACCTTCCTCCTCAACCTATGTCCCAGAAGAAAAAGGCTTGTTCTCCTTCTCCACACTGTCTTAAAAACCCTCCAAATGAAATGTCCCTCCTTTCTACTTCCTATGCATTTATACATCCTTCTGACTTCCTCTCACTCTCTGTTTTTTTTTCTATATTCACTCCCTGTCATCTGGTTTCTTGCTCTGCTTCTTGACTTATGGTTTATTTTATTTAATCTTGTTAACAATAAACAGAAAGCTCTCTAGGATTAAAGATGTATGCTAGGGCTGAGCCACACCACACCTAGAAACAGGTTTTTCCAGTACACAATCTCTCAGTGTGATCAAATATCCTGCAATATTCTGGTATTAAAAGTGTGTGAAAGTGCTAAGCCACACCATGACTTGAGGTAGGTTTTTCCAGTTTACAGACTTGGGCTTCACAGTGTAATCAACTATCCTGCAACAGCTTTTCCTTTTTCTCTGCATTGAAATTTAGGTCTGATAGGCAGTTTTCAGCACTCTTACCATATTTTCTCCATCCTACCTAGTTCTTTCCATGGACTTCAAGTCTTCAATCCAGGACATGCTCTTTCATACACATCTAACTTGTACTCTCTTACCCATGTATCCTGCCACCTGTGAGAAGTATCCAGACTACCTCATCCTCTCCATTTTCCACTTTCTTCCCAAGTCAGGGGACAATGTGGAGAGGAGAATCTGTTGTTTCTTTCTCTTTGAAGTTCTTCCCTGAAAGACAAGGTCCTTCTAAGAAGATAGCCGAGCTTCCGTTGGATGTCTCCTCTCCCATAGCCAATATCATGCAACTGCTGTTATTGCCCATTCATGAACAAGTCCCATATGTGTGCCACTTTCAATGACTGTGATGTATTCTCTAGTCCGTCATCTGTTTGGGGGCATGCCCATACTCACACAGTAGACCCCATTCATCATACCATGCCGAGGAAGGTAGCCACCCTGGAATTCCCTTCAAGGGTGTTCCATTCCCAGGCAGCTCAGGCTCCTGTAACACAGAGCAGGCAACTGGCACTACATCAAGGAGATATATCAGCTCATGCTGCACCAGGAAAGGCAGCCATATTAAATTAAATTAAATTAAAATGTCTCCAACAGATGCTCTACTCTCAGAGGGATCAGTACCAATTGTATACCTTATCACCCATCACAGGGGCCATGTAACCAACCCTCCCTAACCCCTCTTTGCTTCTGGTCATTTCTTTGGGCTATAATTGCTTTGAATGACATTTCCTGGGAAGATGTTAATAAAGGTCTATTTATTCCTTATAGGGCCCCAACGACAGGCCAAAGATTGATTCCACCAAAGTCTAGCTTGGTGAATCCAATGAGTTTATTGGAGTTATGGGAACGTGGGGAAGGTGTTACCTACAGGGACACGTGTGACTCAAAGGTGGCTGGAAGAGCCCTGCCCATTGTGGGTGATGATTCAAGGAAGCCAAATGGTTAGGGTTACCTGGCAACTTAGAGATAGCTCTAGCTGAGTTACTGCACCCCCATTATCTCCCAAAATGTCCATTGTTCAGATAACCTTGGAAGGGGGCCACAGAGTCTCGTAGCTTTCTGAGGTTCTTGAGTCTAGTAAGTTCTACACATCTCCAGAGTCTTAGGATCCCCAAAAAGATTGCTCCAGCTTGGAGAAAACAACCGTACAATATCTGTAGAAATCAAAGCAACTTCTAGAACTGTATATAATGTAGATATTTCTGATTGTTATCTATGTAAATGGTTCCTTACCTTGACCATGTAAGCAATTTTATTTGGTAAGGAGTAGAGTCTCTATAACTCAAGTCTTTAAACCACTTGGAACACGTTACAAGTTCTTCATTAGTGAGTAAGCTAAGCTGAAATCTTCATCAAGTATTCACTTTATATTTGTATATTTATGATTTTGCCTTGTAAGTTGATAGGTCCTGGGGAACTATGTACCCAGAGATGTCCATCTCCTGAACAGCTTAAAAGACACACTCCCCTATCCGACCCCCTCTTGGTGTTGAGAGGAGAATTTTGAGTGGGACTAAATTTTTGACTTTGTAGACTTAAAGTCACTGGGGTTTCTCCCTCTCAATTCATTTCTTTTTGGTTTTGGTTTTGACTCAGTAATATGTTGAAGGAATTATAGCTCCTTCAACCTAGAAAAACTGAGGATTTAGCTTTATGGTGTAGCCAGCTAGACAGAAAGTGGCTTCTACCAGGTGAGACACAATAGAGAATTTAGCTAGAGGTTTATGTTTTCGTTTTGTTAGTTCATGAAGCTTACATGTTTGTCCATTTTGAATGCCAATCAATTAAAAATGTCATGTCTACTGTGAAAATGAGAACATCTCTTTCATAACTGCTACTGAAAGCATTGTGTTTTCATTTTTAATTTTTGTCTCTTGTGTCCCCAAGCCTGGGGCTGTAATTGTAGAAATAAAGCCATTGGCCTTTTGCAATTAGGAAATGCCGTTTCTTCTCAACATGTGTCTTTATATTCCTATTTCTGAGGATGTAAACAAATTAAATTATAAAGTATTTTAAAACTACAATTACTTTTTTCTGGTTGGTTTATAAAATGAATAAATGCCTATATAAAATAAATGATGCTTATATAAATATAAAATAATAAATGAGTGCCTATATAAAATCCTTAACATGTAGGATAGTTAAACATCAAATTATTTAACACACCATGGCAAAGTGCTATTTTTTTCCCTCTAGCTAACTCAGAATTTTGTTTGTTTGCTTTTGAGACAGGGTCTCACTATGTGGTCCTGGTTGAGATGGAACCTGCTGTGTAGACCAGACTGATCTCAATTTTGCTATAACTTTGAATGCATCTATTATACAGATGTGTCCCCAGACCTGGCCCAGACACCTTTTAAGAATCTGAATTCACAGAACTAAAGTAAATGTTTGGCAGATGTTTACTATTTATTTCTTAGCTTCTTTATTAATTATTGTTACTAATAATTTACTAATATCATTTAAATGAATACAAACTTCTCTAATTTATTGCTTATATCACAATATAAGTAATTAGCTTATTCTAGTTGGTGTGTTTTCCACAATTTTTACTTATCAAATAAGCTAATGTTGATACAATGTTTGAAGGTAAGAAAAATGTAAATTTATTTTCAACTACATTAAAACATCTTAAAATACTTGACTGCAACAGTCATTGTGTGTTTGTAGCATGCCAGCTTCCAGATAATCTCTAAGACCTCTACATGATTTAACACTTTGCTTTGCTGTTAAGTTAGCTTGACTATGGGTCAGTAGTCACACAGAGGCTCACTAGCTAGAGCAGAGCACTGACCTACCGATTATTGAACACACTTTTACTTGGTTTTGTAGGAGAAAAAGCAAACACTACTACAGTGGTGCATGTTAACAACCTCCTTTTTGCCACATGGCAGCTGATAGGACTATGAGAGTCCTTTTTTCCCACTGGCTTGTGAACTACTTTTCTGCTCTCTTGTAGCCCACGCAGTCTTCTCACCGGGAAGAAGACACGCGGACACTAGGTTCCTTCTGCAGCAACTGTTTATTTGTTTCCATCCATAGGGAAAAAAGGGTCGAGCCCAAAATCCGCACTGCTTATATACAACACAGTGCGGAGTATCTGCCCACAGCGTGGCGTGTCTGCTCATGATTGGCTGTTCGCTCATTACCCTACGTAACGCCCCGGGATGGGCCGTGACATGGCGTCCTTTTCACTCCATGCACATGCGCAAACAGTTGTCCACTAGGAGTTAACAGCGGAAGTAGGTACCATCCTGCCATGGCGAATGCCTCTCAAGATTCACGGCTCCCCACACTCTCTGTCTTTTCCCCATTGATGTGTGAAGTCACTTCCTCTGTTTGTAACTTCCCACATCCACAAGGATCTCTGTCTCTGACCTGTGTCCATACCACAGAGTGTTCATCACTTTGCTGTAGCAGTGAATCCTAATCTCTAATAAGACGGGCCATTATTATCTTGTGGAAACTGTAGAGCAGGGCCATCATTGGAGTAGATACAACTTATAAATGAATGGGGTGGAATAGAAATCTTTACCACGTTGCATGATTAGCTCAAGCAGGACTGCCTCTCACAGACAGGCCCCTTTAATAACGTGTTGGGATGCATTCATCACGATCCTGTGGGGTTTGTGTCTGCTCTTTTCTCTGTAGATGTCTTGCCCCTGTGAACAATTCCAGCTGTTTAGATTACACTTCTGGGAAATCGCAGCTGCCTCAGGGCAGTGCTGTTGGTTTACTAGGTTCTTCTGCTAGCTGGAGAATGTTATAAATTCTCTTCTCAGTTCTCACAGGTTGGGGTTGAATTCTTATTTTTACTTTTTAGGTAAGTAAATAAATTTATAACCTCAAATGCTGACAGTTTAAACTCTTAAAAACATTTTAATGATTTATTTATTCTTACTTAATGTTCACTGGTGTTTTACGTGCATGCATGTCTGTGTGAGAGTGTCAGATCCCCTGAAACTAGAGTTACAGATGGTTGTGAGCTGCCATGTGTGTGCTGGAAATTGGACCTGGTCCTCTGGAAAGCAATTAGTGCTCTTAACCATTGAGCCATATCTCCAGTCTCTACAATTTAAACTATTTATCTTAAACTTTTATACTTAGGTAAAATAATCTAAGAAAAACACCAAAAGAATAAAAGCTTCAGGTCCCTTTGCAATCATTGAAGAAAATAATTTTTGTTTATGTGGCAACACTACTTTTGTTTATTATATTAAAATGAGAGATTCATTTGAAGATAGTGAGGATGACTACGTATCACTTTACCTCAAATAATATCATAAATTTATTTAAAAAACTTAGCTTTGAACTCATATCTCCAAACCTAGTCCTGCATCAAAATTAAAATGTCATCAGAATACAAAACAAAATCACAAAGGACAAAAAGTGATGTTTACCTACTATGGCTTATTAATAAATTTGAAAATCTTTTTTTTTTTTAAAGATTCACTCCATTTATCCTATGTGTATGAGTACATTGTAGCTGTACAGATGGCCGTGAGCCATCTTGTATGTGGCTGTTCTCAGGCCCCGATAGCTCTTGCCCCGCTAGCTCCTGTGTAATTTACTGTAGCTGTCTTCAGATGCACCAGAAGTGGGCATCCGATCTTATTATGGATGGTTGTGAGCCACCATGTGGTCGCTGGGATCTGAACTCAGGACCTTCAGAAGAGCGGTCAGTGCTCCTACCTGCTGAGCCATCTCACCAGCCCAAATGTGAAAACCTTAAAGCTTAGCATTATAAGCTATTAATGCTCTAAGCAGGGTTAGTAGGGCATTGGCCTAGCATGGACAAGGCTCTGGATTCTGTCCCTGATCGACACTGCAAACAGACACTTTTTGCTAAAATCATTTAGTTCTGAGAAGCTGCTTTCTTGATTTACTAATTAATGTCTTTACCTACTAATATTATATGAACGGTTATTTTAAAATTAATTTTCTAGGCTAGAATATATAGCCATAGTTGTCACCATCGACTTTTTCTTTGTTCTTAATGGTTGTTATTTCTAGGGTGATCAACCTTGCTGATTTGCAATTTTCCAGACCTAGAACATCCAGTGTATGAACCAGAGTTTTCTGGGGAGTGGTTCTGATGCTTTGACCGGGAAATCGCATTTGAACACTGAAAGTCCTAATCCCCAAATGGTTCTTGATTGATCAATAAAGATGCCAGTGGCCAATGGTTGGGCAGAAGAGGCAGGACAGGTGGGCTAGGAGATGCAGGAAGAGGAGAGGGTATTTTCAGAGGGAGATTCATCAGCCATGTGAGATCTCAGGTAGAGTGGCCATTGGCCGCTTCCCCAGGCAGGAGATTAGAAATGCCACTAAACCAAGGGCAGAGATAGAGTGTTCAGCAAGGAGTAAAGGAAAAGGCACACTAGCCTCCGGTGGCTTGGAAAAGCCCAGCCACTGAACCATAAGGCAGGTATGAGTGTGTATGTCTTTCATCTGCAGATCCAAGAGATCCAGGATGCTGACTGGTAGCATGGTCCGCCCAGAGCTTAAAGCAGGGTAGTAGAAACTACACACTACAGGGTTGTCCTGAGAAAACCTGTATAATCTGCCTAGAGCACAGAGACCCTGCCACTGACCTCTGCAACTTTACAGTATGTGTTATGGCTTAATGCCTTTAATATGCAAAGGAGAAGGGAGAGATGGAAGAAGACAAATGATTAAGGAAGAAGGATGACGGAAGAAGGAAGAGGAGGGAGGGAAGCATTCCTCTCGCAAAAGAAGCGAGACTCTTTCCCGCACCATTGCCTTCTGTTTAATTCAAACATCTTCTTGTCACTTTGATTCAATAGGCAACCAGACACTGCATCTCAGACACCCACCTCTTAATCAAGGATTCAAATCATCTCTGACAACTTTTTTGATTTTTTTTTGTCTTCCACAAATCGGGTGTGAGATATAGAAGAAAATTAAATAAAGCTTGCAGAGCTTCTTTTAAACCTAAAACAGGCTTTTGAGATTTCCCACAGGACTCCTGGCAAATCACGAAGATTTATCTTTTACCTTATAAAAAGGGATGCTGAAAGTAAATAGGTTTGGAAGGCTGAATGGAAGAAGCTGTGGAATCAGAAGATACTCTCTCTCTTCCCTAGTACCAGTGAGATGATTACCACAAACACTTAAGGACCCTCACACTTATGTGCAGTTCTCTCAGATTAATCTATCCCTTCCTTTCTGTGTGTATTTTACTTTTAAGAGAAAAAAAAAACATGCTAGTTAAAGGTCTTACAAAATTGTTCTGTTGATTTTTTTTTCCTACAGTTATTTGAGGTTTGTTAGTGTTTTTAAATTGCTGTTTAAAGTCTTAATTTACAACAGAGTCTTTTCTTTAGAAGACAACACTGAATCAAGTCACCTTTAAGCCAGTGTTTTTCAGATGCATATTCACCCTTCTCCTGAATGGAAGCATTTAAAGTTACTCCCAAGTTTTCTGAATCCCTTTGATGTTTGTGATACATAATATACTTGCTGTATACAAGGACAGTGATACGACTCAGTAATTTTCCTCTACAAAGTATGTTCATTCAAGTAGTTTATTTTCTAGCATTTACAACATTTTACTTTTCTAGATTTTGTTATGTGTATTAGGTTTTATTGAAGATTTTAAATTACCAGTATTCAATGTTATATGACTACTTATTTACCCAAGAAACAATCAGAATCTGCCCTGAATCTGCTAAAACTGATAAGGAGAAGTTTGGTCATTTGAATGAGAAATTTCCCCGTGGTTCTGGTGTTTGGACACTTGGCTCCCAGTTGATAGTGCTGTTGGGAAGGTTTAGGAGTTGCAGCCTTGCTGGAAGACATACACAAGAGATTTTTTTCCTCTACAAAACAGCGTTGCCCTGGGCCAGCTGTGACTTAACGCTTTCCGAAGTGCAATCTAAACAGCTGGAATTATTCACAAGGGTGAGAAATCTACAAAGGAGTAAACAGAAGCAGAGCCTACATGATCTTTATGGAGAAACCCTAACAGGTTTACTAAAGACCACAGAAGAGGCCTATCTAGTGTAACGTGGGAAAAGAATAAACAAAACTAGAGCAGAGTCGGGAGCAACGTGTCGCTGTTGTACAACTGTGGCAGCAGTGACAAAGCATAGCTTATACACATGTGTCATGCTAGGCGTGGGAAGGTGGCTTAGCGCATAAAAGCACTTCCCGAGGAGCCCGTTAAGCTGAGGCCCACCCCTGCAACCCACAACAGGGTGGGAACTCAACATAGTCATCTTTGACCCCCTCACATGCACTATGACATGTACATGCACCCACCCTACCTCCCCCAGCCACAGCCATAGCAAATAAGAGAATGTAAATGTGCTACACTAATCCTATTAAGATGGGCTTTTAGCGAGGGAGTTGGAAAATGAGAGTATAAAAATAAAAAGAATAAACTCATTGTGTGTATATGTCAGATTACTTTGTTCCTTCAAGATTTAATGAGATTACGCATTCAGAAGCACTTGGCCTGTTGCTTTGTGAGAAAGCTTCGTTCTTTGACAGAGTTCTCAATTCCTTGCAAGGAAACCAGTCTCCTTAGGTCTTATGTGCATTTCCCCCCATCCTTGTAATTTTGTGCACCTAGGCTTCCTCATTTTGCCTTGATTTGGTTAGCTACTGGCTGGCCTTTTATTTGTGAAGATCTAACTCTTGGGTTTATTATGTATTTGTATTTTCTTTTAAAAAAAAAAAAGGTTTATTTATTTATTTAATATGAATAGACTGTCACTCTCTTCGGACACACCAGAAAAGGGCATTGGATCCCATGACACACGGTTGTGAGCCACCATGTGGTTGCTGGGAATTGAACTCAGGACCTCTGGAAGAGCAATCAGTGCTCTTAACGGCTGAGCCACCTCTCTAGCCCATGTGTTTGCATTTTCAACATTGCTCATTATCATACCTCTTAGTTACTTTCCATATTAACAATTTCTTTCTCCTATTGCTCTTACATTTATTTTTCTCTTCATTTTGTAACTTTTCATTTCTTTGTGTTAGGGTTGGGGTTGTTTGTGGGTGCAACGTGTGTGTCCCTGTGCATGTGTGAGTGTAGTGTCTGTACACTTGTATGTGCAGGCATGGAGAGGCCAGAGATCAATCTCAGCGTCGTTTATACACCTTGCTTTATAAGACAAGATCTCTCACTGGAAGCCCAGGCTCACTTATTGACTTATTAGACTGGCCTGGACAATGGGTGGCAGGAACCTGCTCGTCTCCACTTCCTTAGCCCTGGGCTTGCAAGTGTGCACTGCCACACCTGACTTTTTATGTTGGCACTAGGGATCAAACTCAGGTCCTCATGCCTGTGTGGCAAGCACTTTAGACTGAGCCATCTCTCCAGTTTCTCTAAGCCCTAATTTCTAAATTCAATCATTCTCATACTTGATCAAGTACTTATCATGCTTTATTAAGATCCTCGTTCAGCTATAGAAATTTATAGTATTTATAAAACTTCTTATAATTTTCAAGTAATTATAGACATGAAACAAATCACAAGAAGAATACCAAAAGATCCCTTATTCTCACACCTAGCTTTCCTGGTGGCAATATCTTCTGTAAGTCCACAGCATGATAAAGGCCGGGAGCTGTTGGCCTGATCAATACAGTGAACTGACCATAGAACTTCGATTTCATTCATTTTTGGCATATTCTAATATTTACATCTTCAGGCATAATTTTATGATATTTAATCAGATGAATAATCCTCACCATAATCATGTGTTCTATCCCCCCTTTTACACCATCCCTCTACTGCCCCTGTCCTATTCCTCATAGCTTCAAGTGTGTCTCCTTCACATTTGTAACTTAGTGCCATACAAAGGTACCATATAAAACCTGACTTCTATGATTCACTTGCTTGTTTGTTTGTTTGTTTTGTTTGTTTTTGAGACAGGGTTTCTCCGTGTAGCTCTGACTGTCCTAGAACTCACTCTGTAGACCAGGCTGGCCTCGAACTCAGAAATTCACCTGCCTCTGCCTCCCAAGTGCTGAGGTTAAAGGCATATGCCACCACTGCCCGGCTATGATTGGCTTTTAAAAGTGCATTTTTATTGTGTGCAGTGTCTGTCTGTCTTTCTGCCTGCCTGCCTGCCTGTCTGTCTGTCTGTCTGTCTGTCTGTCTGTCTGCTCTTGTTCTCAGTGTGCCATGGCATGGATATGGATGTGGAGGTCAGAGAACAACTTGTTGGGGTCAATACCCTCCTTCTGTCATGTGGGCCCTGGAGAGAGAATTCAGGTTGTCAGACATAGGACAAGGGATATTGAGCCATCCCTCAGACTCATGACACTGGCTTGTAAAAATCTGTAGAGTTATCTAAGATCCATCCAATTAGTTGTTAAGTAACAATCACATGCTGTTATTTACTGTTGATTGACAGTTATCCCATGTACAATGTACCACAGTTTGTTCTTGTCTTTCATGTGTGAAGAGGCATTTTGACATTAGGTTTTGGTTATTATAAAGAAAGTGGTTTTAAATAACTCTATAACATGTAATTTAGACCTAGTTGTACAACTAGGTCTTCCGGCTGGTTCCTAACTGGATTATTTATTTTCCTATCATTGGCCTTAGAGTATTCTTCACTTATTTTGGGAATAAGTCCTCTGCTAGATATATGATTTTTTTCTCCCATTTCCCCCCTCATATCAGTTTCTAATCATAGTACTACTTTTAGAATTATAATTTAATTAAAAAAAAACTTTAAGGGACTTGATAGACAAAAAGAATGGGATTTATTAGTGACACGGTGTCAGTTGGGGTAGGTTATCCAAGGCTAACAGAGACACATGTTTGCTTAGGTATGGCTTTTAGCTGAGTCTTGAAGAAATCTGTGGTTGATTACAAGAACCTTGAGAACTATCAATTAGGGGCTATAAAATGGTAAGAGTCCCAAAGTGCAAAATAGCAAAGTGTCCTAAGACCTCCCCAGGCTTTATCTTGATGCCCACAGGTGAGGCAATGCCCACCCCACCTGAAGAGCAGCCACTCTCACAGAGATGGTTCTTTTGGAGACCAAAGGTCCCTGCCTATGGCTGCGTGGCAGGAAGGTTTCTGAACTTGAGCTGGAGCTTTCTTAAAAGGACCATAAATGACAGGGTGGTAAAGGTTGGGTCGATAACCACAGTGTGTGAAGTCCGGGCTATTAATTAACTTATTGAACAGTCTAGAAAACTGGACTCAGTGTGTAGAGGAGGCAGGAAGGGGGTGGAGAACAGCATTTGACCAGGTCCTTCTGGCTGGCAAAAGTCTGCAGGAAGTACGATGGTGATAAGATGGGCCGTCAGGGAGCTCCTGGGATATGTGGGTAGGATCCTCCCTTTCCTGTTAAGATCACCCCAGCACCATTCCAGTCAAAACTGAGCAGAATTAGGAGAATCATCCAATGAGAGCTTTTAGAAGGAGAAAATTTCTGGGCAAGTTCCTAGAAAGAGAAGGGGCATCTGTCAGGGATAGGGAGAGAAGAAGGGTAGGCTCCATGTATTAACTCCAGGAGGGAAATGTGAGTCCAGGAGCTTCAGGGTGGAGGAAGGGATACAAGAGGCCTCAAACACCAAAATGAAGAGGGCATGGGCCCTGTGACAGGAGTGCGGGTGGTTACCATGGGCACAGGCAACTTCTGAAGTCCCTTCTCGTCATTCCCACTGGGTCTAGGATGTCAAGAAGAGTTCCAGGTCACATTGTTGGATTGAGGAATTACCCACTTCAGGTTCTGTTTTTAAAATTTTAACTTTTGAGACAGGATTGCCCCATGCCCCAGCCCAAGACTCTAGTTAGCCATCAATGACCTTGAACTCTTGACCTTCATGTCTCCACTCCCAATGGCCAAGATCATAGTAGTCTGCCACCACACCTGGCTCTACTCCAGGTCCCTTAGAAACAGATTCTGAAGGTTATTTCTTCCTCCTCTGGTGCCCTGATTGATTGACCCCATTGCTGTATGCTGGTGCCTGCTGGGAATCTCCCCCTTACCTTCCAAATCCCTTCCCAGCTTGCAGGCAGTCCTCTGGCCCTGTTGTGGAATCCTCTGTGAAATGGACTAGCAGCTCTTCTGGCACTGAGCAGGATATCACCACACTTGGAAAGACACTGGGGGACACCTCAGCTCCCTGAGGCTATTATGAAATTGCTTCTATCACCACACCTTTTAACGATCAACTTAATTTCATTGGTGTGCTTTCTTGTTGTTTGTTGAGCTGAAAAATAACAGAAAGTTGTTCTCAAGGTTTGGGAGCCAGAAATAAAAGGTCAGTGTTGGTGTGGTTAAATCTTCTCACTTAAAACCTTCAGAGCTTCTTTCATAGGACCTAGGAGCAATAGTCTTTAACATTCATTGATACGTGAGTATAACACTCTAATTTTTGCTATGATATTCAAATCATCATATTCCATGTGTGTCTTTCTGGCTTCTGTAAGAATAGTTTTGTTGGATCTAGTGTGACCTGTTTTGGTTTTTACTTTAATCCCATTTCTATTGTTTGCTTGCTGTTTAGTTTATTAACACATTTATTCACGTGTGTGTGGAAGTTGGAGGACAGATTTGAGCAGTCATTTCTCTTCCTCTGTTGGGTGGGTTCCGGAGCTCAAACTTAGGTCATCAGGCTTGGGTGTGAATGCCTTACCCATTGAACTATCTTCCTGAACCTTTCTTGTTTGTTTTAAGAAAGGGTGTCACTAGCCTAGGCTGGCCTCTAGCTGGAAATCTTCCTGTCTCAGCCTTCTGAGTAATGGGATTGTTAAGTGTGTATATCATCTGCTTTCTGAATAAATAACAACAAAAAGAAGTCAAAGAGGACATGACTGTTTAAAGGCATGGTTGAGGAGGTTTATTGTAGATGTGAGGGAAAACACAGCCAGAGGCATCAGGAATGATCCAGACTGGACGTGACCCATCCATTGAGCTGGGCCATGTGAGGAGAACAGAGAGAGAGACAGAAAAGGAAGAGAGAGGAACCTGTAATTGGGGCCAAGAGGCCAAAGGGCCAAAAAGAGGGCCAGCATAGCCAACATGGCTAGCTTATATGGGAATCAGAGCAGCTGGGAGAAGGGCAGACCAACCCTTGGGCTAGAGAGTTCAGGGTAGGGGACAGGATATGACAGGCAGGAGTCCCCTGTAACTCCTGGGTAGGGACTGAGGGATGTTGGGAGAATCTGGCATCTAGTGTCAGCTTTGATATATTAATAGGCACTTCAGTTAGACATTTTCCTCTGGGTTTGAGACATAAACTTTCCACTGGGTTTTAAATAATTAAGTTAATAAGAAAGTCACTGTCTAATCCTCTTTCCCAATTTTTGGTCTATGATTCAGAGAAACAGCTTCTGTGTGTTGGTCCGCTCCTCATCTCTTCTACTGTCATCTTCTTCTAGTTTCTTGGCATCCAGGATGAATCCTTCAGGAGAGGGAACAGTGGCATAAAAAGATTTAAGTACCAATCTTGGAGCTGTCTCCTGGCTCTGCCTGGGAAGCCCTATGGGGCAGAAAAGAAATTGCCACCAGTCTGTGTGCTATACATAAGGAGTCTATGAGAGCAAAGGGTTTCTCGCAGTTACTATCAAGATAGTCCCAGTCTGCATAGAAGATTAGGTATCTGGAAGTTCCTGAACTACTGTTGGATTAAAAAAAATTACCCTGACATTTGGTAACATAAACAAAAAGGATCATTTCAAGTTCTAGGGGTAGGAGATGAAAACAGCTTGTTTAGATCTGGGCCTCTAATTTTTAAGATGGCTCAGAGATAGTCGGGAGATGTCTCAGTTGTTCTTAATGTGGGCTTCCTCACGACTCCCAAATGTCCTACTGACCCAGTGCTGTCTTTCTGTAGACCAGGTGGTTCAGACAAGTGGACAAGGAGGGAATGGAATCTTTTAGCCTTAGGCATCACATGTGACCTCGGCTTCCAGTCCATTGTCTCTCTGCATTCAAGGGTCATCAGGCCTTTGAATTTGTCTACCTTAGTATCTATGTATATGCATGTGTCTGCAGACCCTGTGCAGAAGGTGGCTTCACGCCATCTGGATCTAGAGTTGCAGGAGGTTGTGAACCACCTAAGGTAGGTTCTGGGGTTTGAACTGAGTTGTCCAAAGGAATAGCAAGCTCTCTTAACCATTCAGGCATCTTTCCCGCTCAAAGGCAATAGGTGAAGTGTTGTAAAAGCACAACAGCTCCCTTCTCCATTGTTCCCCACCCTCCTCCTCCATTGCTCCCCACCCTCCTTCTCCATATTCCTCTCCCTGGTTCCAACGCTGCTTTGCTCCCTGACCCTAACCCCTACCCTACATGTTCAGTGTCCATGTTGGAGTGGGGTGATTGTGGGACAGTGGGCATGGTGAGTATCAAATTCCAATCTAGAAGTCTTGGGCAGCGCTTGTGGTGTGGGGAGCGGTGTGTGATCCCTCCAATGTTAAAGCTTGTCTACTTGAGACATCATTCTCTGGCTAATATGGAGACCGTAAGATCTTAGCACTCACAGAAATCTTTTTTACTACCCTCTATGCCAAAGAATCTTTCCTCATAAAAGATGAGTGTAAAGAGGAAGAAAATGACTGAGGGAGGAGGGATAAAATTTTAACACATATGGCTGTAATTTTAAGCAATTTAACCCTTTGTACATTTCTGTTTCCTCAACAGGAGGCCAAGAATAATCGTATTTACCCTACAAAATCATTATAACAAAGGCTAGAAGAGAGCATTGGAGCCCTTGGAGCTAGAGTTAAAAGCAGTTGTGAGCCACCCAGTGTAGGTGCTAGGAATCAGACTCTGGTCTTCTGCAAGTGACAGCAAGTGCTGCGCCATCTTTCTAGCTCCTTTAGGTTATCATCATCATCAACAACAGCAACAACAACATCGTCGTTGTCGTCGTCGTCATCATCATCATCATCATCATCATCATCATCATCATCATCATCATCATCATTATCATTATCATCGTCGTCGTCATGGAATAGGCCATGTATCTGTTTCTGCAGACAGGATAGTTGGATGGATCCCACAGACCCTGCTTAAACACTCCCTGCCTCATTCACCACAGTATTGGTTTCTCTTTTTATCTGTTAACTCCTTTCCTCCCCGATATCTCTGGTGCTGCTGCTGTCCTGGCTGTGTTGAGGGTTGGACCCAGGGCCTTGTGCATGCGAGACAAGCACTCTACCACTGAGCCATACATCCCTAGCTGCCCTTTCCCGAGGATCTTTAAACACACCCTGTTTAAACATGCTCTTTAGTTGGTTAGATAGCACCATTCTCACACTAAAAACCTAGCAATATCCCTAGGGGGGTGCAAACACCCAACTTGTTTACACATTCCCTCAATTAGACGATTGTTTGTTTTGATTTTATTTTGTTTTTATGGTCTGTTGGTTTGCACTGGGATTCAATAGTGCAATTAGTTAATATGTCTCCCAAGTACCCTGTAGACTGTAGATTCTAACACAGTTTCTTTCTCTGTTTCCTACAACTTGCCCATTGAAGTGGCAGGTTACATACCATAGGAAGTCTCCCATTTGTCACCAATTGCTTCTCTGTAATATCCTTTAGGATGCCCCTCTGTCCTCAAATTTCCTGTGTATGTTTTGCTAGACCATAGTCTCGCTGGGTTCAGAGTTGATTTCTTGGTGGGACCCCTCCCTAGCCACATTGTATAGGACGCACATACCCACTCAGCTGCCTCCTTGCTTTAAGACATTAACAGCCATGGATGAGCAGCACTTCAATCCATCAACTCATTAGGAGCCATTAGCATTGCCTAGTCATAAAATGAATGTCTCCATCTTAAAATAATAAATAATATAACATGAAATAAGGTGGAACATGGAAGCCAAGTGCCATTTTCCTCCTGGCTCATTAACTTTTCTCTTTACAGGTAACTATGTTGATGTTATCACGTTTGCCATGACTTAAAAAATTGATATAATTACTTCAGAAAGGTGACTAAGGGTGTTTTATGATGGTAAAGTCAGTGTGGCTGGCACACAGAGTTATATTATTGTGGATCAAGAAAATCTGTTTTATATATATGTATATGCATGTATACATATATGAGACAAAATAAAAATGTAATCATATGTTTATTGTATGTTTTACACATATACAAGTTATGAAAATGACATCCATACCTGGGACAACCATATAAGGGAGTCTCAGGCAACACATGTTTGATTTCCAAGCGAATAACCATTGTTCAATAGATTCTTCTAGGTCAAAGTAACTGGTTTACACAAAAAAGAGAAATGTGGAGAGAGACCACGGGACAACTCTTTGTGTCTTCAGTAATAAGCATCACTCACCATAACAAGACTGTCATGTACCAAGTATGAAACATACAGCTGCCTCGCCATGCTTCTCTGTCCACATCTGCATTGCCTCCATCTCTATAGACCACATCTGGATTGCCTCCATCTCTACAGACTGCATCTGCATTGCCTCCATCTCTACAGACCACGTCTGCATTACCTCTGTCTCTACAGACCGCATCTGCATTACCTCTGTCTCTACAGACTGCATCTGCATTACCTCTGTCTCTACAGACTGCATCTGCATTACCTCTGTCTCTATAGACTGCATCTGCATTACCTCTGTCTCTACAGACTGCATCTGCATTACCTCTGCATCTGCATTGCCTCCATCTCTGTAGACCACATCTGCATTGCCTCCATCTCTACAGACCGCATCTGCATTGCCTCTGTCTCTACAGACCGGCTTTCTCTGCCTTTCCATGCACAGCTGAAACACCCTTCTTTCACCTGTCTCTTATTCTACGCCCAGGTTCCCAGTTCCCAGTGCTACAGTGGAGACTGGCCGGCAAACTTTAGATTTCGATTCCCGGGAACTGGTCATCTGGTCAGCTTTCATAAATTGGTTTCATCTAGCCCTGCCCAATCCATTGTGGCTGATGAGCCAAGTGAGGAAGCACAGCTGTGGCTCTCCCTATTCTGGGAAAAATAGGAAGGTGTGTGTGAGGTTTCTCTCTGAGAAGAAGTGGGGGCCATGAGATAGTATCACCAATAGATTAGTGGAGTAGAATGGAGCATTCAGTATTTTGTTGAGGGAGGACTAGTGAGCAGTGTCTTATTATGTAGCCCAGGGTAGCTTACACTGCTGGCATCCTTTTAGCTTTGTCTCTACAGTGCTAGGATTACAGGTGAGAACCACAGCATCCCACTCCTGTTCATTGTTCCTTACTGCAAGCAGAACCCAGAGCACAGAAAAGAGATTTAGTATAGATTCTTGGTATCTCACAGTTCTTTAGAGTCAAGCTTGAAGACTATATAGTCGACTCTGTTGTACAACTCAGACAGTATCTATGGCACCCACAAGGATGCCATCCTAGCTACTTAGAATCTGAATTTTGGTGATAGATACACTAATTAGCACAATTTGATCACCACATGCTATCTTCCCATATTAAAATATGGTACCATATCTAATAAATATGTATAGTTATTAAGTATGATAATATTAAAGAGCAGTAGAGCAGTTTCATAGCCCAGGAGGCCAACGCATGCAGATCATAACTCAAGACCTGCCTGGGAAATTCAGTGAGTCCCTGTCTCAAAGGAAAATGTTTTTAAGAGAAGGGACTGGGGATATAGCTCAGCAGAGCAAATGCTTGCTTAGCGTAAGGCCACAGGTTCCATGCTCAGCACAGCCACAAGAAAAATGATAGCATATGAGGATCAAGCCTCAGGGAGTTCATACAGGGCCTCCTACATGGCACATGAGAAAAGAATCATCTGGCCCAGACATTTACTCAAGAGTTTTAAGTTGTTGACACTGTCTCCAAATAAAGTTGAATAAGCACGGTGCAACACAGTGTCAGCTGAGGGCAAAGCTTATTCATCCTTTGTGACATTGTATACTGTGGTGGAGCACTAACTGTCCTGGGGTAGGAGGAGCACTAATCTGAATGTCTTATGATCCTGTCATTATTTCAGACTAGGACTGCTTAATTTTGTTTACATTGTTTCTCTTTGTGTTAATCTATTTAAGTAGCTATAGATAACTATTTGAAATAATCCACACCGTTTTTAATTTTGGCAAAAACTTTGGTTCTCTCTTAGAGCTGTCTCAAAATGAGGCAATGACCTGGCTTTACTTTGGGAAATTCAGTGCTTAAATAAGAGGGTAATTGTGGGTTGTGATGGGAGGAAAAACGACCGCTGAGCTCACCTCTGAAGGTCTGGTAGGGCCTTGTTGCTGTTACTGTATTGGGAGTGGAAAGCTATCAGTTGTGTTTCTATCAGAACAAATTGACTCCTTTCTTGACAGTAGGAGTACAATTCTTATCCTTGTCTCAAGGCTTGGAGAGAAAAGGTCATTCCTACAACCTATGGGTATACCCACCTCTACTCATGCAGCTTTGCAGGTCTCAAGCTCGGAAGGAACTTGAGGCAGGGCTAAGGACATAGCAGAGCCCTTCCAGGAGAAGGGATGTGGAAAGTTGAGATGTTCAAATGTGGTGGGATGGCATGATGGGCTGCTCCTGCCATGGTTGGCATGGATAAGGGACATTCAGGGTTGGGCTGGATTCGATCACAGTTAGGCACTGAGCTATTTAGGTTATTTTTGTTAGAAACAGTCTTGGCATCCTAGTTAATTGGGACAGTTTCTAAATGAGGGCTTCCAGTGAGCTACGTTGGGGATGGGGGGCTCACCTGGTCTGACTTTACTTATAGGAAGCCTTGAAGGCTCTCCTGGAGTGATATTTGAGGGGTCTTAGGGTTTTAGAGTCTGAATTTTACTCTCTAACTATCCCCATGACTTCAGGGGACTTGCCTGCATCAGAAGCTCCAGGGTACCAGCCTACATCCTATGTGTGTGCGTGTCTGAACATGTATATATAGTACAGTGAGTTTCTAACCCTCTCTTCTATTGTTGAAGCAAAGTCATGGCTTCCCTTCTGTTTTTTGAGCTCGCAAGGCTCCTTGTGCTTCAGCTACTTATTACTCACACCTGTGGGCAAACTGTTACGCTTACCTCAGCCCTGAGGGGCCTCTTTGGTCCTTTTTGTTTGTTTAAATTCAACAAGTTGGTTTTCTATGTGCTAGCCACAAAGGCAAATACTATGTCTATCTATCTATCTATCTATCTATCTATCTATCTATCTATCTATCTATCATCTATCTATCCATCTATTCATCCATCCATCTGTCTGTCTGTCTCTATCTGTCCTACCACCTGTCTATCTGTCTGTCTACCTGGTTTCCTATCATTTTTCTGTCATCAGCTCTAAGTTATTTTTAGACTCACAAGGCTCTGAAGACTTGTGAGCCCATATTGATAGATGAAGAAACTGAGGCACAAAATGTTCACCGAAGTTCTTTCACCTCACAGAGCTAGGAAGGAATTTAACTGGGAAGACCTAAGCCCAGGATCTGGGGAGATCCAGAGCTTGGGCACCCCAGCCTGTCTTCAGCCTGGTCTGCATGGCTCAAGTTGGCATCAGCAGCAGCACCTTACTGAAACAGTGCACAGGACAGTCCTACTTCTCAAGTTACAGGACACCATTATCGGATGGTCTCGCTTAGAGCATTCATCGAAAGACTGTAACCCCTGCTTCTAAAGCACTCTCAAAACACCGTTGAGGTAATTGTCCCAGGGATGTGTACAGTGTGGGGAACTTTCTCCACAACTCCGAGGTGCCAGTCGAGCCTCACCTTTTGTCAACCCTTGTGGGTGTCACAGTGCTGTGGTCATGCGCTGGAGATTTTGGGGTGACTCCATTTTAAGTGTCTGACTATGTTGTTCAATAGCGAAGGACCGAGAACCTTTGTGTACCCCGTGACAATGACATCCACGTGCTGGTCAGGCAGCAGGGTTTGAAGTCGTGGTAGCATCAGTAGCTTGGCACTGGAGGTGAGAGGGGCTAAAAGGCCACAAAGAAGGCCCAAGCAGTCACCAAGATGCAGCTGCTGCCAGGTTAGGATCAAGGCTCTGCCAAGTGTTGGAGAGAGGCAAGTCTGTTGCTATGGTTACAGGGTTAGACACAACACACTGTCCTATGCTTCACTTGCATTTATTCCGCAGCAGGTGAACGTTGAATTAAATATTCCTATCCTGTGCCAAATTCCTAAGTGCTGATCTTCATCCGCTTTTATTACTACTGAGAGTGACTGCCAGAATAGTTCTTTCAAAGCCTGAGCAGGTCACTTTCTTGCTCTAAAGCATCCTTGGCTCCCTACTCCCCACTAGAACCAGGCCTGGCATTCAGGGCATTCAGCGAGAATGACACTGAGTCTTCATGCACCCAGAGCTCCTAAAGTTAGGGCACGTGTGCTGTGCCAGGGCCGTGCCTCAGTCTGCCATCAGGACGCCACTGTTGGGTGTAGCATTTATATATTGGAAGGGGAGGTCTCTTGAAGAGGTCTCTATACCCGAGGTAGTATGGGACAACTTACGGCATTTAAAACACCTTCTGACTGCCTAATGAGTGTGGCCAGTCATCGGCTAGTATATAACAAGCCTTCAGAAATAGCTATGTATGAGTGAATGGTCTTTTCAAGAACCCCTGTCTGAGTTCTCTTCTGTTGGGGACAGAAACAGGCTGATCAACAAAGAGTTGTCTCACAGCATAGGTAAGTCTAGGCTTTCTGCTCCTTTGGAGACACTGATGATAAAAGAATAAATAAATTCTAGTGCCTGACTAAGACATTTTATCAACCTCATTATTGATATTTTCAATCTGGGTAAGTGTTCATCATGTGTCCTGTAGGACGATTAGCAGGGTTCCTGTCCTAGTCCTGAAATCATATCACCAGACACTGCTGAAGGCCCCCGAGGGAGAGCGTGGCTGAGCTACCCATCAGGAATCTCTGGTCCAGGGCAGCTGCTCTCAGTCCTGTGGCATGTACAATCACCTGGGAGCTTAAAAACTAAAGATGCCTGGTGCTCTGACCCAGCCCAAATAGAAGTAGCTTTGGGAACAGCCTGGGTACAGGAGACTAGAACTCCCCAGGGACTTCTTGTCTTACTAAAGAGCAATGTCCCATGTCCATTGCTGCTCTATTCATAACATCAGGGACTGGAAAGAGCCTGGATGATGTTCATCAACTGATGAATACCTGAAGCAGTATGGGAACACATGGTGTGAATGAATAACAAAAATGTGGTCCATTTATACAAGGTAATATTATTTGGCTGTTAGGAAAACAGAAATTGTAAAATTTGAAAGTAAATAGATGAGGCTAGAAGCAATTATTCTGAGTGAGATAGCCCAGACCCAGAAAGACAAACGTTGCGTGTTTTCTCTTATGTATGGATGCTGGCTTTTATGCTTTGGATACATGTGTTTTATTCAGAATAACCAGAGTTTAGGTAGCTAAAGACCACAGGGAGGGACAGGATCTTCCACAGAAGGGGAAGTAGAATATGGTGTTATAAAGGGATGCAAGGGAAACTAAAACAGAAGGATTAAAGGGTGTGAGGGATTTGAGGGGAGGGTAGAGGCTCCTTGAAAAGTCAAATTGAAACCTATTATTGTAGAAGCTTTCTAAAATACATGCATGTGTGCAAGGAATTTAAATGAGGTCTCCATATACATAGGGGAGACAATGCCCAAAAAGACATCATATGCTACCAAATACCCCAGTACCAGGACCGGGTCTCATATTTGTGAATCATTGTCTAAAGGGGTTGCATACACCACAGGCTATTGTCAATGCTATTGTTTACCCTCCACAATCTGACAGTAAGATCCTATCTCTGAAGACACCTAGTAACTATGGCAGAGAACATGGGGAAATCTAGCTGGCACTCCACCGGAAACTTTGCCCCAACTGACCAGCATTCATAGTGATAGAAGATGCTTTATTCACTATCAGAGGGGAAAAGTAATCACCAATCTGACACAGACACCAACAACATGAGATTTTTGGTGTAACATATTATACATAATAAATACATAACATATATATTATAAATATAAATATAGCATAGATATATTCATATAACATAAATAACACAAGATATGATATATAATAAGAGACCTGACTGGAAGATATGCTCAGTGGAACAATAGTGGCAAGAATGTTATGGGAGTAACTAGTCACTTTTGATTGGATTTCATTGAATGAAACCTGTTTTGCTAATAAGACCAAGAACCTAAGACTAGACAGGCCATGGGCCCAGGGGAAAACCTACTACCTACCATTATTTTACTAAACATAACAACAAAGCAGCCCATAATGACATATTGTTATACCCATAGATCATCAGTCCATCACTCAGTCCTCAGCAGAGAAGCTTCCTCTTGTAGAAGACAGGAGTTAACACAGAGATCCACAAACAGACAAAGTGCCGAGACTGGGAAACTTTCGAGTACTCAGTCCTGAATGGATGTCTTTGTCCAACTCCTCCCTGAAAGGCTGAGGGATCTATCTACCCAGGAAAGGAAGAATTGTAAGATCCGGAGGTGGTAGATGATTTCAAGGAAATAATATGTTCTAGACACAGCAGGGCAGACACATAAATGAACTATAAAGACTATGACAACACACACAAGACCTGCACAAGTTCAAGTTAGAGAAAAATGCCAGGGCAAAGGAGCGGAAGTGGGCATAGAGTTTCATCAAGAGTCAAGAACTCTTCGCAAATGAGGAGAGGAAAAACCAGTTTTCTCCCATAGAGGGGCAGAGAGAACAGGCTCCATGCTCCAGAGTAGACGGCCAACACAAATCAGATGCCATGTGTTTCAGTATCTCCTGTTTTAAGAGAAAGAGCATGATGTTGGGTAGGTAGAGTGGGGAAGGATCTGGGAGATGTTTGGGGATGGGAGAGAATATGATAAAAATATACTGAGTGAAATTCTCAAGGAATAAATTAAAACAAAACAAAACAAACAAACAAAATGTCACCAACCAGGGCTTGGTGAGCAGGGAGGAAGAGGAGGAGGAAGAGGAAGAGGAGGAGGAAGAGGAGGAGGAAGAGGAGGAGAGGCAACTTCCCAGGTGACTAATACGTAGTCAGGTCTGAGAGAATGCTCTGGCTTGGCAGTCTGCAGACTTCACACCCCACCTATGTGGAGGGGAAGGCAGGTGCTCTGGTAGAAGAAAGGTCTAGACTGTTGTGAAGCTGCCCTGTGAACACTAAAGTTGAGACCTGAAGTCTTCTTGTGACCCAATGCTATTCCAGGGCCTGGAGTTCAGCTGGGTTGATTGGTGACTGTCAGGTTAGTCAGAAGGGTCTTCCACATGAGTCTTTTTTTGTTTGTTTGGTTGTTTTTTGTTTTTTTTTGTTTTGTTTTGTTTTTTTGTTTTTGAGACAGGGTTTCTCTGTGTAGCCCTGGCTGTTCTGGAACTCACTCTGTAGACAAAGCCTCGAACTCAGAAATCCACCTGCCTCTGCCTCCTAAAGTGCTGGGATTAAAGGCGTGCACCACCATCACCCACGAGTCTTTTCTTATTGCAATTATTTTCTCTATCCTTACTCCCTTCCACAGCTGGCACACTCTTTCTCTGCTCCTGGATAGAACCTAGGCTCTTATGCATGTTAGTCAAGCACTCTCCCACACAGCAACAGCATCCAGTCACTTTCTCATAAGTATTTATTTATAAGAAATGTTTCCCTGTTTCTTTCTTATAAGTGTTTTAATTTTAATTTTATGTGTGACTTTGTGTCTGACAGCATGGGTACATATATATGTATACACACACATGTACATGCATGTGTGCATGCACACACACACACACACACACACACACACACACACACACACACACACACAACGCACGTACCATGTATGCACAGGAGCCCAAGGTGGCCAGAATAGGGTATCCAGTCACCTGGAATCCGAGTTACCGGTGGTAAACTCCCCCACCCCCACCCCGTGTGTGTTCAGACATGATCTGGCCAAGCTGTGCTTCTAGGGAAAGAAAGATGCACAGCTCTACCCTCAGGGTGTAATCTGTGGTTTTTGCAGAGTTTCTCTGTCTACCCAAGGGAGATGTTTGGAAAAACTAGCCTTGGAGGCTCTGGAGAAAAAGCAAATGAAGGTGGATGTGAAATTTCTCCAAAACACACGTCTTAAACAGAGATCACTTTTATTGGGGGTAGCTTCATTTTAAGAAAAGGAAAAGAGACAAGGCAGAGAGACAGACTCTGCTGGCAGAAACCTGGGGTGGCTATGCATTTCAGCTCCATGCTAGGCAGAGGGAGCTCCTGACCATAGGCCTGTCCCACTTGTTCCTCAAGACCAATGTTATCTACTCTGGCTACTCTGGCTGCTCAGTGCACTTTCTTGAACACTTGCTTGCAGATCACACCCTCTGCTCTCATTTCCTGGAATAATAAAGACACTGGTTATTAGCTAAAGCAACATTATACTTGAGAATCTCAGGACAGGGACTTGGAACATATTCAATGGCCATTATTGATCTATATGAGCTTAACCAATTCTTTAGAAAGTTGATGGAATGGGATCACAGAGATCAGGCCTATAGGATGGAGCTGGGTGGGAGAAGGGGTGGCTCTAAGTTGACCAATAGGAACTCTCGACGGCTCCCTTGTTTTTACTCCCTTAAAAAGCTAAAGGGATTTAGGAATCCTTTAGGCCTGGAACAGTCTGTGCTCAGGGTCAAAAGAAGTGAGCCCAGAGGCATGGTTCACTTTTCTGCTTCAGCGTAGTATAAGAACATAAGCCTGGGCTTCCCACTGGAGTTACCAGGAGCTCCCTTATCTCAGGCCTTCCAGGAAGTTTTAAGACCAAGCAACACAGCTCAAGGTCTGCCTACAGGGGGAGCTCCTGCTGACTATGGCGGAAGGGGGGTGGGGTGGAGGACAGTGACAATCAAACTCTGTCTTCCAAGTTGTTGGGAAGCGAGGCTGAATATTTGTGTGACCTTTACCAAACCTTAAGTGCTGACGGAAGAATCTTGAAGCCCTTCCAGGGTCAAACCCCAGAGAACCTTCTGTACTCTGATCTGCAGTCTCTGGCACAGAGCTGTGGGGCTAAAAGGTGAGGGGACACTGAGATCATGTCCACTCTTTTGCAGCTAAGCAAACAGAGACCCAGGGAGGAGCGTGAGTTGGGGATGGGCCCCACAGCACAGGCCCCATGCAGCTGGCCTCTTGTCCTTGCAGCTCGCTCCCTCCGTGGCTGCCGAGCTCAGGGGCAGCGTGAGGGCATTCTGAGATGAGGATGTGATAGCTGGGGTCCTACCCAAGTCATCCAGCATGAGTGGAGCAGGATTTAGCTCAAGGTCATCTGGATGAGGCTCACTAGGCAGGGAGGGTAGCTGGGGGAATTCTAGGGTGGAGGAGTGATAGGGTATGGGTCATAGTAGTGGTCTTGGAGCCCAGCCATCTTTCCCAGATAGAAAGCAGAGTAGAAGTGGCTTTGCCCTGAGGCTGAGGGTAGAGAGGAGTGAACTGAGGAAAGCCTTTCCAGGCCCTCAGCCTAAGGCAAGATCACACTCGCCCAGTGAACTCTGCTCCACTCTAGTCCTATGGTGCACAGGATACATATATGTTATTTGGAAGTGCTTTGTGGAAGTGCAATCGGACTTGCCAGCGAGCCTCTCAGAGTTCCACATCTTCACTACCAAAACAGGAAGCTGATTCTCTGTTCCAGAGAACACAAGGACCTTGACAGCTGCTCGTACTACCAAATGCCTCTCCACCTGCTCCTCATACCTGGACCTTGAGTCAGCCTAGACCTTGAAAACACATTGTGTGGTTTTCCGAGTCCTTCGGGTATCTTCTGCAGAGGAGACGCTTCAGAATAGAACCAGTGCCTACCCGGTGCTCTTTCCCATCGCCCATTCACTCCCGCAGGGAATGAGGACTGCTGGGGACGCAGCCTGGGTCCCCACCATGGAACCTACCAGGTGAAGTTCATCACCCTCGATCCACTGGGTCCAGCCACGCCCCTCCTTCTCTCCCTTCTGCACACACTGGAGCTTGTCACCATCCCAGCTCACTGTGGTCTGTCAAAGCAAGAAACACAGTAGTCAGTCCTAGGGAAGCATCCCCCAGCCCCCACCCAGGGGGACTGAAGAGAGGGAGCCTCCTGACCTCAATAATTCAAGATGTGCTCACGGCAATTTTAGTGCAGAAAACCCACAGCCTACTACTCCACATGCCCACCACATGGTTTTATTAAAGTGTGCAGATCAGTTTTAAATTTATGAAAACCTTCATAAATTCCACTTAAAAGGGCAATTAGGATATGGAGAGCGTCATTGAGATAGGGTTGAGAATAGGGATCTGGGAGGGGGGAATTTCTGGAGCTGAGCACAGGCTATGTATGGCTATGCCAATCGGGGCCTTCTCCCCTCATCTCTGTGAAGAGAACCCTGCCTATCCCCAGACAGCTAATCCATTCAATCATTATTACTTCAACTTTTGCCAGGTCTTGTTATACCTTACAAGTCCCCCCCCCCAAGTCCTCAAAAAGCCTTCATCTCCCAGGGAGAATGACCTCAGATGTCAACAAAACAAGGCCGCAGGTGTCAGCCAGCAGCCTCCCGCCTTTTCTAAGCCAAGTCTCAATCTCCATCTTTTTTTTTTAAAGATTTACTTTATTATTTATTTTATGTGTATGAGTACACTGTAGCTATACAGATGGCCGTGAGCTATCATGTGTATGGCTGCTGGGAATTGAACTCAGGACCTCTACCAGCCCTGCTCGCTCTGGGGTAATTCACTGTAGCTGTCTTCAGATGCACCAGAAGAGGGCGTCTGATCTCATTACGGGTGTTTGTGAGCCACCATGTGGTTGCTGGGATCCGAACTCAGGACCTTCGGAAGAGCAGTCAGTGCTCTTACCCGCTGAGCCATCTCGCCAGCCCTCAATCTCCACCTTTATATTCTGCTGCAAGGACTGGAATCTCCTATACGTGTGTGTCCCAGGCTGAGACTCGCTATGCTCATCTGGGTGGTCAGGAAGTAGGTCAGTGGGGCTTGGAAGTCCCGGCTTCCGATGTGCTATACGGCTTCTTTTTAAAGGCGTTCTGTTGCTGGGGTTTCAGGCCAGAGGCTTCAGGAGGCCAGCAGTAAGTTAAGGAAGGGGAGGCCAGGGAGGAAGAGATACTGGGATGGGATACTTCCAAAGAGGAAGGCTGGACCCATAGCAGAAAGGTCCTTGGCGATTTGTCAGGAGATAAAGGCAGAGGCACAGTCCTCCTGTCCTGCCTGAGACCAGCCTACAGGCTGAACTCCATCTGATACAACCCCATATCCCACCCTTGAATCGCCACATCCTTACAGAGCACGCTTCCAGGTGCTGAGACAAGAAGAGAGGCATCCCTGAGGGGTTTCTGTTTCCTTGGAGCAGCCAAGACCAACCTAGGAGCCGGGGGGGGGGTGGTGGATGGGGGGGAGGTTGGTGCAGGGGGACAAAAAGACAACGGGAGGTCAATCTGGTCTCCCTAGTATGACCAATAAAGAAGTGCCTGGTGTCCACAGGACCTAAGCTGGGTGAACAGACATGGCCAGGACATCTCTCACATACCGTGCACACCTCCTTTTGGATATACATCCTTGCCATAAGGGAACGTCCTCATGAGTCCTGCCACCCACCCTGCAGTGGGAAGGACTCTGTGTTCACTCTTGCTCACTGTGTGGTCCTCAGTGACATTAACACTCCCAGGGTCCCCACATTCCCACCTGGCATGAGGGTGCCAACTCAGGGGCCCTGGCTTTAGATAGCTCAGGTTCTGAGCTTCTTGTGTAGTCTGTCACGTTCAACATCAGGGCAGCCAGTAAGAGCCTAATGCAGATAAGAGGGAGGGAAAAATTGGGCAATGGGTGCAGAGTGAGGACTCCCCTGGTGGCCCAAGCCTCTTTTCTTCTTGATGCCCTCCAAGGGGCATCAGCCCCATCTTTGGGCTTGCTGATCACTACTGCCCTCTGCTGTTGAGATGAGCCTGCAGTGAGACATTTGGGAGATGCCCAGGGAGATGGGTCCTTCTCGAAAGCAGAAAGGTGTGAATTAGAGCTCCAGAAGTCATGTAAAAAGGCTTGTGCTGTCCTCTGCTTATGAGACCAGTGCTAGGGAGACAGATATTAGAAGATCTTTGGGGGTCCAGCCTACTCTGTGAACCACAGGCTAATGGGAAACCAAACAGAAGGAAGAAAGGGGGAGGAAGAAGAGGAGGAGTGGGAGAAGGAGGGAAAGGAGGAGGGGAAGGAGGAAAGGAAAAAAGAAGGGAGGAAAGGAAGAAAGGAAAGAGAGAAAAATAGGAGAGAGGGGTGGGGTGGGGGTGAGAATTCCTAAGCCTGACCTCTGGCTTCCACATACATGCACACACATGCATACATGCAATTGTACATGTAGATGGGTGTACACAAACACACACACACATGATGAGAGAGAGAGAAAGGGAGAGAAAGAGGGAAGGAGAGAGTTCACAAGAGAGAGGTAGGAGAGAAGGAGGAGAGAGAGAGAGAGAGAGAGAGAGAGAGAGAGAGAGAGAGAGGTTGACATTTCAGATGGCAGAGTGCATGCATGCAACACAAGCTAAGCCTGGATCCTCAGAGCTCACATTTAAAAGCCACATGCAGTAGTGCGCATGTCTGCAATCCCAGTGCGACTCTAGTAACAGACAGGAGGTGGATAAAACTGTCTGAAACCAGTGGACCCAGGAGCCTAGCGTGAGCAGCCATAATCAAGAGAGACCATGGCTAAAACAAGGTGGAAGGTGAGAACTGACACCCGAGGTTGTTCTCTGACCTCCATGTGCGTGGCATAGCACGTGTGCACCTGCATACGTGACATCAGCAGACACACAGAAGTACAGAAGTGAGGCAGGTGTAGCTAGGGGTGTACCATGGTGCACACTGATCTCACTCCTGGAGACGGTTCACAGTGAGTGTGGGGCACAAGAAGCCTTGTGGCTCCTCTCCTTGATTCAGAGACTCCCTTGGGGCACAAGTGTGTAGCTTCAAGCCTGAGAAAGCCCAATGTCAGGTCAGAAAATGGTGTAGTCTGAGTCCAATGAGACTGCAGCGAGCAAAGGCTGTTATGTCCCAAATGTGGCTAGAAGCCATACACAGGGTGTCATCCATGCCTGACCTCCCATGGGGAGAGGGATGGAGAAATGAGTCCTTGGCTTCAAACAGCTCTTAAGAACACATGATTTCCTGTGTTTATGCAGACTTACTCTGTAGTTAAAGGACTCCTGACCTCAATGAAGCATGAACAGACTGGCTGGATCTCAGGTAGGATCTACAGGGTTTTGCTTTTTCTACCAGAAAAGCTGGCAGATTCATACCCTCTGTACTTAAAAGAAGAAATGCAAATGAGTTTATGTAACCTCGCTTCCTCAGAGATAACTGGCTAATGTTTTGGAGTACTTCTGTCCAGTCGTCTCTCAACATATCCATATATTTCTGCTTTTAGAAAATTAGGATTGCCATCATGTTTGCCGTTATGGCCTCATTTCTTTATTTATTAGAGGCGATTTCCACGTGCACAAAGAGTAACCATAAGCATGCTTTTCATCGTTATGTACTATCCAGAAAATGGCCACATCATTTGCAAGAACCAGAGGGAAATGAAAATGAGGGACCCTTATTCAAAAATAGTAACGATTTAAAGACAGCAACAGCAGAGCATCCAGGCACGTGCGGAGCCCCTCAGGGCCTTGGTGGTGTTTTAGTGAACATACATACCATTATTCAGCTGATTACCTACTCTGGGACAGTTGGGCATTTTATAACTCCATACAGTATAAATAAGACCTCCTCACATACAAAGCTTTCAACACATTATTTCCTCAGAACATATGTCCTGAGGAGGATCTGCCTCATGGAATCCTGGGCAGATTGTTAAAGCTTTAGGCATGCCAACTGGATCACCAGACTCACACCTGTTTACCCTCCAGGGCCACTGTCAGAGAATGGCCATGACAGGGATATTCACTAGCTAAGGTGGGCTTCTGCCCCCAAGGCCATGGCCATTCTTTCTGGATCCCATGGCATATCTGGACATAAGCAATAGTAATACCATAGCTCAGGGGGCTGTCTGGTGGTAGGTAGAATAGCAGGCACTGGGGTAGGAGGTCCAGGAGCAAATGTATACCTAATATATAAAAGTCTTTCTGAGAGCCCTATGCACAGGGAAGAGATCCCTCAGTTGACACCTGTCAGTGTCCAAGCCTGTTCCTGGCCCCAACCAAGCTCCTCTCGACTCTTATCCTAGGTAACTTAGAACACAGATTGCTCTCCACTATACTGGACATGGTGGGCATCTAAGGTTAGAGAGGTTATGTGACTTAATCAGAATCCCAAGGGCACCCCTGCTTCCCATGGCAGGGCACCTGGTAGATACCTGCTAAACGTTTTGGAAGAAGAGAGATACGTTTTGGGAGGTTGAGGCGAGAGGCTCACTATAAGTTTAAGGTCTGCCTGGCCTAAGTGGTTTTTGTCTCAGGGACTCAAAATTCTATGGCAACAGGAAAGGGGTGTGAGGAGCAGCAGGGAGAAGGGAAATTGCTCAGAATGAAATGAAAGGTAGCTTTGGCTAAACTGGAACTCACTCTGTAGACCAGGCTGGCCTCAAACTCAGAAATCCGCCTGCCTCTGCTTCCCAAGT